>NC_136433.1:212110690-212373190 GCF_052849685.1 Lactuca virosa
TTCGGAAATGCTTTGATATTGATATCATCTCACATTAATAATTTTATGGGACAAATTCTGCACTAATAAAAGAATACTTTGTTTTAAATAAGCATAAAGAAAATGTCTTTTTCAGACCATAAAACTAGGGATGTCAGACGTGGAGGCTGAAAATGACAAAAACATAGAGTTAATGCACTTAAATAGGCCCAAATCATGAGGCCTAGGCCTAAGCCTATATAGTGGGGGCGCTTCGCACCTAAAATGGGGCGTTTCGCGCTCCACGACAATTTTTAGTTTATTTTCGACTTTCTTGTGTCAGATTCCTTCACACTTCACTTCATACTTCTATCTTTCCATAGACTATAAACTCCCAAACCAATAATGAAAATTCAATCGAAAAACGGGTGTTACAAAACATTTTCATTAATTTGGTCGTGGAGAAATTCATGTTTCACGTCAAGTTTGTTGATAATTTGGACTCATTACAAGGCTAAGTAAAATCTAGATTGTTGTGGGCTTTACCAACAAGGTTAATAGTTTCATCACAGTCAATACTTATTTCTTATGATTTTTCATTGAAAACTAGACAAGAATTTTAGCATTCGGGAGTACTGTCGGACCATAATTTATGTCGAAAAAGCCAATGACATCGATGACGTTTGTATTATGTAGTGGGGTCCCAAGTATTTTGTTTAAGAGCGTATTATATTCGTCACCATGACATATTTCTAGTTCTGGTCAAGAATGGAGAGTTTGGGATTGGTTGAATTGATCAACCTATAACTTGATTATGATGATAATGATAGTGTTTAGATGCTTTAATCAAGCTTAGAAAGTGATTTCCATGGTGAAATCTATGTATTTGAAGTTAGGGTTTGAGATCCTAACTATTGATTATGTAAATTTATGCATTAGAAATGAATTAGGTATTATGGGATGCTTAATTCATTGATTTGAGTATATTAAGAGATAGAGAATGAAAAGATAGAGTTTTGATCCATTATCTGGTTATTTTGACCATAAGAGTCATTAAGTTATTAATAAGCTAAGAAAAGCATTAAGATACTTGTATGTATGTATGAATATGCCCAAGAGCAAAGAAGATGGATCAAGATACATCAACTGAGGAAAGTAACCAAACTGGGATAGTTAGTCTTCACTGACTGATAATGTGAGTTATAGCTCTCACTCTCACTTTCACTCTTTAGATTATGTTATATATATATATATATATATATATATATATATATATATATATGTGTGTGTGTGTGTGTGTGTGTGTGTGTGTGTGTTTGTGTTTGAATGTTAGGGCTTGCGGCACTAAGTGAATGTCCCCAAGTGATGAGATGAAGATAAATGAAGACTATACATGTAAGAACATGTAACATCCCGGTTTCCAGGTATGAGATTTATTATTTTTTAAAAGTCAAGTTTTCCTTGGCACTCGTCGAGTTGATGGACTCAACTCGATGTGTTAAAGAGCTTTGGGCCGCGAATCTTTTTGGACCAACTCGACGAGTTGGAGAGGAAAACTCGACGAGCTGGTGGCTGATTAAGAAACCCTAATATTTTAGGGTGTTGCACCCTATTTAAAGGCCTTAAGTCCCATGAATGGCCTCCCTAATTGCCTCCTCTGTCCAGAAACCCTAATTTTCGTGAATCCTCTCCCAAGTTGAGTGTGTGAGCTTGAAGAGTTGGTCATTTTGGTGTTCTTTTGAAGGAACTTGATGTTGGAAGTGCCTGGAGTGAAGGGAAGGCTTCAGATCCAGAAACAATTTGAGTGTTGCAGTTCTTTTGAGGTAAAAAGTCGACAACTTGCTTATCTATTGCTTAGATCTCTTCCTTGGAAGTTTATTATCATATTTGGCTCATTTTTGGGATTGTTCATTGGTTGAGTATTTCATGAAGTTATCACTTCAGATCTAGATGTATTATGGCCTCATTGGACTTAAAGTTTCAAGCTTTATCAAGTTCTAGGCCTCCTTCATGCTTTAGGTCCCTTATTAAGCCTTCCTTGAGTTTTGGAGCCTCTTTGTGTCATGCATGGACGTAAAGTTAGCAACTTTAAGTGGTTTTCCAGCTCATGGGTATCAAATCTACATTTTAAAGCGTTAGACTTGATGAAAAAGGAATGAATGTGTTAAGCTGGGAAAACTCGACGAGTTTTCCAGCCAACTCGGCGAGTTGCTAGGGTTTTCCCGATTCTCTGAATACTGTAGGAACTCGACGAGTTGGTAGGTGCACTTGACGAGTTGGGTTAACATGGAATGTTGACCTTGACTGTTGACTTTTACTTTGACCATGGTTAACCAAGTTTAACTTTTGAGAGCATTTTGGGTATTTTTGGAGTTTGATGGAACTGGTCACATAGTGATTGTAGGCATTTGAATCAGGAGCATAGATTTGGGAGTTGGATCTTATCAGTCAGCACTGTTTGTGAGGTGAGTTTTCCTCACTATACTTATTGGGTCAAAGGCACCAAGTACGGCTCATTGGATTGTTACCCTGGTTATTGTCTGATGCTATGTGTAGGGATCTGTTAGATCTGTATTCCGATTATTGAATAATGATATGCTTAGTGATCTTTTAGATCTGTTTGACTGACTGTGCATGCTAGCTAGTACTTGATATGATATATGTTGTTATCTTATGTGTGGTTGGGTTGAGGCAGTCCTGCTTTGTGCTGAAGACCAACAGACCCAGGACGTCCTGGATAGACTGAAGGCCGAAGGTGGAGTACCAGTCAGACCGAAGGCCCGGAGAGCGTACCAGTTAGAATGAAGGGCGGTGGGGCGTTCCAGTCAGGTTGAAGGCTCTATATGCATGTTGTTTATTATATTGTTTTGGTTTTGTTGTGTGCTCATATTTTGGGGGAAATTCACTAAGCTTTGGGCTTACATTTTTGGATTATGTTTCAGGTACTTCCGAGGATCGAGGGAAGGCGAAGGCGTGATCGTGCACCTCCTCATGTTTTTATTTCACGATTTTGGGATTTCTATGATGTTGAACTTATTTTGAAAACAATTTGTCATAAATGATGGTTTTGTGGTTATTTAAAAATTTTAAAATTTTCAAGAATTTTTCGAATGTTACATGTAGTTGAGCATGTATATATATGTAGAGTATGCATGAGGAATATGTTAGAAGCATGTAGCAAGGCATGTAAATATACCTAGAGTATGTTAAGAAGAGGAGATGTGTATGTGTTAATACCTAATAGATAGAAGAAAGTTACAGAATAGGATTATATACAGTATAATCATAATAGTAAGTATGTATGTTTATACATTATTGGTATTGTGTAGAATGCAAATATGTTGATAGATATAGATAAAGAATAAGTACTTAATGAGTTCAATACTAGGAGAGAAAGGTTAGAAGATGTCCTAATGAGATAAAGACATAGATTGTCCATGGGACCAGTGTTATGTGATGAGTTACATAAAAAAATAGAGATATAGAGAAAGATGGTTCCTTCGGGGCCAAGAGATAAAGGTTCCTTCGGGGACAAGAATATGGTTCCTTCAAGGAAAAGTGTATGGTTCCTTCTAGAACAAGAGTGTGGTTCCTTTAGGAACAAGAGTATGTTTCATTCGAGTACATATGATTCCTTCGGGAATAAGAGTATGATTCCTTCAGGGATAAGAGTATAGTTCATACGGGGACGAGAGTATGATTCCTTTAGGAATAAGAATATGGTTCTTCCGGGGACAAAGATTATGATTCCTTCAGGAATGAGATTATGTCCCTACGGGGAAAGTGATGATGATTACCTTTGGGAATGTAGATAGATGGCTCCTGTGGGAATCCAGATTGTGTATGTTTAAAAAAGATAGAGAAAATATTAATTGAAGGGAACAAGATAAGAGAGTTCTTTGTAAGAACGTACATATAATCCATGAGGGGTTAAGAGTAAGAAATATGTGAGGGATTCAATAGTAAGAAGAAAGATTAACGATCCATGAGGGATTATAAAAGAGTGGAGTAAGACCAGATGAGCGTGCCCAATAAAGATAGTGGGATATTGTTTCTTGTAGATGATAGATGAGAATAAAGTATGTGATGTGATTGTTGGTTCTAAATAGGAAAAGTATTCTGAGGCAAACGAGTAGAGAAGAGATAGAGTAGATAAGAGAAAAAATTAGAGACAAATATAGAGTATGAGAAGAGTATGAGAAGAACTGAGAAGGGCTAAGAGAAGAGCATAATAAACATAGTAGATGGCGGAGAAAGAGATAGATCAGATGAGAAAGAGTTGAAAGATAGATTAGAGAACAAAGAGTAGAAGAGAGAGATGAAAGAAGAATGATAAGAAAAGATAGAAGAATAACTCACCAGACACACTGTGTCTGACATTGTAGAGGTTTTATGTTTTGCAAGTTCATGTAGTATGTAACATCCCGAGATTTGCAGGTATTTCCGAATCCTCTCTTTTATTATTATTTTGTCATTTGTAGTCCCTGGGGTTGGAAGTGTCGAGCCATGAGAAGCCTAAGGGATAAAGTATTTGACAACAAAACGAGTACGCTAATCATACATAAGGTACGCTAAGCGTACTAGGTGTGCCCTAGTATGTTGTGCGTACACTTGTGTACGTTAGGCGTACTCACGACAGATGGAAACCTTAATATTTAGGGTTTGGGTGCTATATAAACGTCCTTATGAACTCAAAACCCTCCATCATCTCAACCTCCATACTTTTGAGCCGTTTTCCCCAAACCCTAACCCCTTTCTTGAGTGTGTGAGCTAAAAGTGTGTCTATTGAGTAGTTGGAGAAGAAGGTGTTGCATCAAGAAGTTGAAGAAGGAGGACAAGCTTGTAGATCTGATGTTTCTTTGTGCTCTAGAAGCTCCAGGAGGTAAAAAGCTCCAACCTTTATGCTTGTATGATGAAAATCTTGCCATATTAGCTTTATGAGACCATTTCTTGTCCCAAAAGTCCCAAGTTGGTGCATGTTATGTTTTGAACGAAATAAGTTGTCCTTTTAGACCGTAGAAAGGGTCCTCAGTAATAAAAATGATGTCTCAATGGCTAAACGTGTCCCATGCATGTAGTAGAAAGGTCTTAATGGGTTAAGACCATGTATTAAGAACTTTATGGACGTCCAAAGTCATAAAGTTTGAGACTCTATGGTTCTAAGGGACATTTGGTTGATGGATTTGGAGTTTGGGCTTAATTGCTTAAGCCATTAACCACTTATTAGGGTTTTGGTGAAACTTGTGTACGCCCCGCATAATTTCTGTACGCCCAGCGTACTGATTCAACCACCCCGATGGTGGTCAACGCAAAGCGGAGTACGCCCAGCGTACCAGAGGAGTACGCCCCGCGTACGCCCTCTGTTGGGCTTTTGGCGATTTGGGCTTCGGGATTGGGCTCCTTTTTGTGCCAGTTTGACATGGGACTTGTTGGGCTTTCTGAATATATGTGCTTTAGGCCGGTAGTGGTAATAGATCTTAAAATAAGGCCCGATTAGGGAGTTGGGCCCAATTGGGAAAATTGGGCCAATGATGGGCCTTATGTATATGGACTTTTGGATAACGAATTTGGTATTAGGCCTTGGCCCAAATTAGAGAAAAGGTAAAATGGACTATGTCGACCCTTCGTCAAGATTGATATCCCAAGTGTTGACTTAGTATTCGTTATTTTGGATAGTTAGGGATTTTCGGTGAGACAACGGTCGAAGACGTTCAGTCCAGTTTAGCACTACTTGTGCGGTGAGTTGTCCTCACTATACTAACAGGGTCGAAGGCATCAATGTCAGCCCTTTTTGTATTTGTATCTTGTAACATCGTGAAAATTCAAACCAAATTTTTCATTTTTAATTCATAAAAACATATATTATCTTGTTCAACATCAAACATTCATTTAACAAAGTTTCCAAATTATCTCATAAAATCCAGGATCCACAACAGCTCTTCCCAAAACATAGTGTGTGTACAATCATGTCGGCGCCTTCCCGCGATCCTCGCTGGTACCTGAAACACATATCACATAACACGGTAAGCATAATGCTTAGTGAGTTCCCCAAAATACCACGCACATTTAACTAGCCACTCGAGGCTATAACTCTACGAGACCTTCCGGTCAATGTGTCTCAGGGGCCTTCCGGTCCCACTCTTGGAGTAGACCTTCCGGTCCTACTCTGTCGACCTTCCGGTCCATACCATGTGGACCTTCCGGTCCATACACTGCTGACCTTCCGGTCCATACCCTGTTGACCTTCCGGTCCATACCATACTGACCTTCCGGTCCATACCATGCTACTCATAACATACATAACATATACATATCACATAGAAACATATATCACATACTCGTCGCAGCACATAAGACCTTCCGGTCACACATAATTACCACTCTAGGTAAGGTATGGTGAGAAGACTCACCTCGTATGATGTCTAGTAAACTCTCGTGCTCGATATCCCCGATCTAGCCTCCGCCTCTAATCACATAAAGTAATTTATCTATAATTAACAACGATTCTCATAGGCTAGACTAATCCCTTCCTATAATCTCCCAGAAAGGAAAAAGACCATTTTACCCCTCCATTGGTCCAATTATCCAAATGCTGACCAACCCTAAAAGTCAACGAAAGTCAACTCCAGTCAACGGTCCAACTCTGACCAGACTCGCCGAGTGCACTCGTGCGACTCGTCGAGTCCCATCGATTCTCAGTGAACTCAGGAAGACCCAGCTCGTTGAGTTAACCCCTAACTCGTCGAGCTATCGCTTGATTCAACTCATTGGGACAAACCCTAAGCTACTCGCCGAGTCGGCTCATCAACTCGGCGAGTCTGTTAAGACTCAGCTTGCATTCAGACGATTTTAAGGTGGAATACTTCCTCAAACTCCAGATCCATACTCTAAGGGCTCATTTACCACGTAAAGTCATAAACTTTACGTCCACGCATGGCATTTTGGGCATGAAATGCCAAGAACATGATCTAAATGGGGTTTTCACTCATAAATGCCGTCAAGGCTGAATAAAGCAAGAACCTTTGGGTGTTAGAGACCTCCTAAGGTCCAGATCTGGAGTTCAAGCCTCCTCATGAACCCCAAATCCTCAAAGTCCCAAAATGAAAGGAAAAGAAGCCCTAATCTTCAAAATGAGAGATCTACTCAAATAAAAGGGAAAGGTTCGAACTTGATACCTCTAATAGAAGCTCTTGGACGAATAAGCAGTAGATCTATCAACCTCTTCTCAATCCTAGCTTGGAATCTTCCTTTCCTTCACCAAAATGCACTCACAATTCTCAATTAAGGGTCAAGACTCTCTCACAATCTCAAGGGGCGATTAGGGTTTCTTCTCTGAGAGGTGTGGCCGCAAATGAGGCTATAAGTGCCTTTAAATAGGTCCCAAACCCAGGGATCTAGGGTTTCCACTTACAGCGCCTACTCGGCGAGTCTACTCTTGGACTCATCGAGTAGTTCATTAAACTCACGTGGCCACCCCACTTCTACTCGACGAGTTATAGCACCAACTCGTCGAGTAGATCAATGATTCTCAAAAATAAATAATTAAAATAACATACCTGGAAATCCGGATGTTACAATTCTCCCCCACTAGAATCAGACTTCGCCCTCGAAGTCTCGCTCCGCAAATAACTCTGGATGTTGCTCCCGCATCTCTGACTCCGACTCCCAAGTCAAATCAGATCCCCTTCGGTGTTGCCACTGGACCTGAACCAGGGGCACTTCCTTGTTCCTCGGAACCTTGATCTTCCGATCCAAGATCGCAATCGGCCTCTCAACATAATTCAGGCTCGCATCCACCTGAATATCCTCTAACGGCACTACTGTCGTCTCATCGGCTATACACTTCCTCAATTAGGATACATGGAAGGTATCATGGATCTGACTCAACTCCTCGGGTAACTCCAGACGGTATGCTACCTTACACACCCTCGCGATCACCCTGAATGGATCAATGTATCGGGGCCCCAGCTTTCCCCTCTTCCTGAACCGGATCACTCCTTTCCAAGGAGATACCTTCAGGAGTACGAAATCTCCAGCCTGGAACTCGAGCTCGGATTGCCGTCTATCCTTATAGCTCTTCTGGCGGCTCTGGGCTATTAGCAATCTCTGTCTGACCTGTTGTATATTCTCAGTCGTCTTAAGCACTATCTCAGTGCTACCCATCAATTGCTGCCCTACCTCTCCCCAACAGATGGGAGTCCGACACGTCCTCCCATATAAAAGCTCAAAGGGAATCATACTAATACTCGAATGGTGGCTGTTGTTGTAGGAAAACTCAGCCAAGGGTAGGTATGTATCCCAACTTCCTCCGAAGTCCATAACACATGCTCGAAGCATGTCCTCGAGCGTCTGTATCGTCCGCTCACTCTACCCGTCCGTCAGTGGGTGGTAAGCAGTACTGAAGTGCAATCTCGTACCCAACTCCTCGTGGAACTTCTTCCAAAACCTGGAAGTGAAACGTACATCTCGGTCTGACACAATCGAGATCGGTACTCCATGCCGCGACACCACCTCTCTCACATACATCTCTGCCAACCTCTCTGCGGAAGAGCTCTCACTGATAGCAAGGAAATGAGCGCTCTTCGTCAGCCGATCCACAATCACCCAAATTGCGTCAACACCCCTCGCGGTTCTCGGTAATTTGGTGATAAAATCCATATAAATCTGTTCCCACTTTCACTGTGGAACCTCTAATGGCTGCAACTTGCCATGCGGACGCTGGTGCTTGGCCTTAACCCGGCGACAGGTCAAGCACCTCTCTACTACCCATGCAACATCCCTCTTCATACAGGGCCACCAGTAGTCTCTCTTCAGGTCCAAATACATCTTAGTGGCCCCGGGATGGATCGAGGATCTCGATCTATGCGCCTCCTCCATCAGAGTGCTACGTGCCCCGCCCGTAGACGGCACCCAAATCCGACCACGAAAAGTCATGAGCCCCCGGCTATCCGTCACAAACTCGGACACCTGTCCAATCACCCGCTCCCTTTTGCGGTTCTCCGGTCTCACAGCCTCAGCCTGGGCCTCTCGAATAGTATCCAACACCGGAGTCATCACCGTCATCCTCATACATATGTCTCGAATCGGGGCACTCTCCGCCCTGCGGCTCAGAGCATCGGCTACCACGTTAGCCTTGCCTGGGTGGTACAGGATCTCACAGTCATAATCCTTTACCACATCCAACCATCTCCTCTGACGCATGTTCAGGTTGGGTTGATCCATCAGATACTTCAGACTCTTGTGGTCCGTGTATACGGTACATCGAACCCCATACAGATAATGGCGCCATATTTTGAGGGCGAACACTACTGCCCCCAACTCCAAATCGTGGGTGGGATACCTCATCTCATGAGGCTTCAGCTGCCTCGATTCGTATGCTATCACGTGCCCCATCTGCATGAGCACCGCACCCAACCCCGATATAGACGCATCACAATACACCATGAAATCCTCCATTCCCTCCGAAAGGGCTAACACCGGTGCTTCGCATAGTCTCTGGCGAAGGGTCTCAAATGAGGTCTGCTGCTCTGGACCCCAAGAAAAAGCAACGCCCTTCCGGGTCAATCTGGTGAGGGGAACGGCAATCTTGGAGAAATCCCGGATAAATCTCCGGTAGTAGCCGGCCAACCCCAGAAAACTCCTGATCTCGGTGGGGGATCTCGGCACCTCCCAATTCATCACAGACTCAATATTGGCCGGATCGACCAGCATCCCATTCTGATTAACGAGATGTCCCAAGAACTGGACCTCTCGTAACCAGAAATCATACTTGGAGAATTTGGCGTAAAGCCTCTCCGATATCAATACCGCGAGGATCTCCCTCAGGTGCTCCTCATACTGCTCTCTGGTCCTCGAATACACTAGAATGTCGTCAATGAATACAATCACCAATCGATCCAACATCGGCCTACATACTCGGTTCATGAGGTCCATGAACGCCGTTGGTGCATTGGTGAGCCCAAAAGGCATCACCACGAACTCGTAATGCCCATAACGAGTCCAGAACGCCGTCTTTTGGATATCCTCGTCACGCACCCTCATCTGGTGATATCCAGACCTCAAATCTATCTTGGAAAACCAAGATGCACCCTGCAACTGATCGAACAAATCGTCGATCCTCGACAATGGATAATGGTTCTTGACCGTTAACTTGTTCAACTCCAGGTAATCAATGCACATCCGGTGTGAACCATCCTTCTTCTTAACAAAAAGGATCGGCGCTCCCGAGGGCGAGCTACTCGGTCGGATAAATCCCTTCCCCAACAGCTCCTGAAGCTGTGAGGATAACTCATGCATCTCTGGCGGCGCAAGGCGATAGAGTGCCTTGGCGATAGGCGTTGCCCCCGGTATCAAATCAATGCGGAACTCCACCTGCCTCTCGGGAGGCACACCCGGCAACTCCTCGGGAAAAACATCCGGGAACTCGCGCACTATCGGAACATCCTCAACAGAACTCGGGCTCCCTGCGGCCACTCGTGTATCCATCACATATGCTACAAACCCTCTACAACCCTGCTGTAGACTCTGTCTTACTCTGGAAGCTGAACAAAATGTTGACCCAGACCGGGTTCCCTCGCCATATACTGTCAGCACTCCCCAACTAGGGTCTCGTATCGTCACCATCTGATGCTCGCAGTCTATGACAGCTCCAAATCGGCTCAACCAATCCATGCCCACAATGACACAAACATCCCCCCATCGCAATCGGGACCAGATCTATCGGAAACTCAACACCGAAGATCTCGAGTACACATCCTCGAATCACATCAGTAGCATACACCGCTCGCTCGACGGCTATAGAAACTCGTAGAGGTCGACTCAACGCCTCTCGTCGGACACTGATGTGCTGACTAAATGCTAATGACACGAAAGATCGACTCGCACCCGAGTCAAATAACACCAAAGCAGGTACAGAACACACAAGAAAAGTACCTATGCATACCACAATATACGCACAAAATCTCAACCTCAAAATAAGTAAGTAAGAGAATACATACCAGCCACGACATCGGGCGCTGCGCGGACCTCCTCCGCTGTCAACTGAAAGGCTCTCCCGCGAGCCTTCGGTGCCTCGGCCTTCGCTGGCCGAACCTCGGTAGCTCTAGCAGCAGGTGCAGATCCTGTTGGATAAGGTGTCTAAGTCCATAACTTATTTGGTATATACTTGACCCGACCCGGCATGGTCCATTTGGGTTGCACTTCACCCGAACTAGTTATGGATAATTTTATGAGAGTTGTATACTTACGATTTATTAATATCTTATAAGTTATAATATATTAATATAAATTCATGTTACTTAATTAGTTATAATCTTGAATTAATTATGAATTAATTTAGTGATTAAAAGGAAGACTAATTAAATCATGGGCTATTATATTTATATGGTGTGGGCTAACACTCATTTGGAATGGGCTAAGCTTATATGGAAGTCCATGGATGATCCATGGAGCTTTTACCCATGGATCCTTGGAAGAGGAAAAGACAGGGGTTATTAGGGTTTCACCCTAACCATGTACATTATATAAACAAGCTTATGTTGCATGAAAAAGACACTAATGTGTGTGTAAGTGTGGTGGCCAAAATCAAGAGTTAGTATACTCTCTCATACATTTTCCAAGTTTGTGGTGATTTGTGATTTCCATTTGAGGCATTCACATTATTGGTGCTTGGCTCTCAAACTCCAAGGAATCAACAATCAACAAAAGGTATGTAATTCATCTAGTTCTTTTATGGTTAAAAGTACCCCATGCCATGCTAGATAGGTTATAAACCTTGGAAAATAATATTTTGCATGTATCTTAGACAAACATAGATCCAAGGTTTAATAGGGTTGCATGTACACTTAGGAAGTGTTAGAATGCTCAAAACCCAACAGTGGTATCAGAGCCAGGTTTGTTTGTTTGATACTTGATGCAAAATAGTGAAAAAAGTCGAATTTTTGCTGTCTGCCTGATGAAATCGCCGAGTCCATGGGGGGACTCGCCGAGTTCATGAGTAAACTCAACCTACTCGGCGAGTAGGTTCGTGCACTCGGCGAGTAGGAGCCTCATAATGCAGATTTTCGACTTTTGCTGCTGGAAATGGACTAGAAACATTACCCTAATTTGTTTTGGTGTTTTAAAACTTGTTTTAGTTGGTGTAATGGTTGTTCTAATCCATTTACAATAGCTTATATCAAAATCTCATGTTTTGTATGTGTTCATATAATTCTTGAAACTTTGATGATCATGTTCATGTTCTTATGAATTTAGAAGATGATAGGAATTATTTGCTGAATTGTTTAGGATTAATTCTTGATCATTTATGTGTTTTAATGGAGTCCATAATTTGTCCTCAAGTTATGGATATCCAAAGGTCACTTCTTTTAAACACACACTTAAAACACATAAGTTACATGGAAATGAAGAGTCTTCATTTTTATGAACCTTTAATTCATAAGTTATGAAATGAAAAGTTTTGAATAGTTTCAAAACTTGTCCTCAAGTTTTGGAATTTGTAAAGTTACACACACTTTAATATACTTTAATTCCAAACCCTTAGAGTTTTAAAAGTTAAAATTCAACCCTTATACTATTTATAACATTAATGGTTAATTATTATATATATGTATAAGATCAAAGTCGTCTTACCGCTAGTACGCCTCATTCACGAAGCCAGTCTATAAGGTGGGTATAAGGTTGTTGCCTATAAAATGGCAACTTAATGGGTGTCCACTCTCACCCACCGCTTGCTTGACTGGTGGAGGGTCGTTAGCCTAACGGGTAGGACAAGGACTTATAAATTCTCATTAAAAGTATGATGAATATTATAAAGTAACTAAACCTTATATAAATTCCCAATCTTAGTTACTTTAGGAAAATGTGAATATGGTGCTAACCCATGAAATTCACACTTTGTACCTTACCAAGTCGTTGGTGGAGCGTGTGTGGTTAACCGGCACACTAACTTGGACTAGTAAGGATCACGAAGGGTGACTTAATGTTTATCATAGATCGGTGGAGCGTGTGTGGTTAACCGGCACATTGATTAGGTGATAATATTAAGGGTACCAAGTGAATTTGCATGGTTATTCACACCTTGTTTTGTGATCCTCGGCATCCCAGTCACAAAACTTGAAGGGCACAATCGAGATTAAAACATGCCATTGAAAAGTTCAATGAATCTCAAAGGAATCTAGGAATTTCAAAACCAATTAAACCTAATAATTCATTTCGTTTTCATGGTGGAAATTGGTGAATCGTCATTCACCTACCTTCAAATATATTATAGCTTAGATTACGGCATCCCTCTTCTAAGTTATAATATATTGTGTTAGATCCTAGCCTTAATATTACATTTGGGTGTATTATTAAGGATTCGATATATCTAATCTAAACTTGTTTTCTTCTTTTCAGATGTCTTCCAACAACAAAGCTTCGGGCTCTAACCCTACTGGATCCTTTTCCCTCATGAACCTTTGTGGGAGGGTCATCTTTGATGGTTCCAACTTCATGGATTGGATCCGGAACATCAGGATGGTTACTCGTTACGAGGACAAGGAATATGTCCTCGATAAGGAGCTAAAGGAGCTTGATGAGTCCACTGCTACTCCTGAGGAGGTCGCTGAGTATCAGGCACATGAAAGAGATGCCACCAAGGTGGCATGCATCATGATGGCCACCATGACAGCTGAACTCCAAAAGTCCTATGAGGACTATTACCCTTTTGAGATGCATCAGGATCTGATGGAAAGGTACCATCAGAGTGCTCGTCAAGAGCGGTATGAAATAATCTCCTCCATGATCACTACTCGTATGAAGGATAGCGAACCAATCACGAGCCACATGCAGAAAATGCAAAGGTATGTGGACCGTCTAATGAAACTGAATGTGAACTTCCCTGAGGAGTTGGCAATTGATATCATTTTGCACGCCTTGCCATCATGTTATGATCAATTTCGTATGACATACCACATGAACAAGGAGGAAGTCACACTCAGTAAGCTTCAAGGACTTCTGAAGACTGCCGAAAGTGGTCTTAAGAGTAAGTCAGTTGCTACTCCTACTCCTACTACTACCCCTGTTTTGGCTATCGGGCAAGGCAAAGGGAAGAAGAGGAAGCACCCTTCGAAGGGTACCAAGGGAAAGTCCCTTGAAGGCTCCTCATCTGGAACCAAAGGTGGTTCTATCACTCCTTCTGCCATCCCTAAGGATGCTGAATGCTTCTACTGTCAAAATAAGGGGCACTGGAAGCGAAACTGCCCAAAGTACTTGCAGGATGTCAAGGATGGGAAAGTGAAACCATCCCATGCAGGTATTTACACTATATTGTCTAATAACTCACCATATTCTAATTCTTGGGTTCTTGATACAGGTTGTGGTATTCACATCTGTTGTGACTTGCAGGGCCTAAGAAGAAGTGAGGATGTGGAGCACGGAAAGATAAACTTAATCATGGGGAACAAGAAGGTTGCACCTGTTACCAAGATTGGAGTTTATACTTTGTTGCTAGATAGTGGGTTAAAGTTAGATTTGAATAAATGTGTGTACTCGTCTGAAATGGCGAGGAATATTATTTCCTTTCATGCTTTGTACAAACAAGGTTTTACCTTTTCTTTTGATAATGAAGTTGGTGTTGGATAAGATGTCTAAGTCCATAACTTATTTGGTATATACTTGACCCGACCCGGCATGGTCTATTTGGGTTGCACTTCACCCAAACTAGTTATGGATAATTTTATGAGAGTTGTATACTTACGATTTATTAATATATTATAAGTTATAATATATTAATATAAAGTCATGTTACTTAATTAGTTTTAATCTTGAATTAATTATGAATTAATTTAGTGATTAAAAGGAGGACTAATTAAATCATGGGCTGTTATATTTATATAGTGTGGGCTAACACTCATTTGGGAATGGGCTAAGCTTATATGGAAGTCCATGGATGATCCATGGAGCTTTTACCCGTGCATCCTTGGAAGAGGAAAAGACATGGGTTATTAGGGTTTCACCCTAACCATGTACACTATATAAACAAGCTTATGTTGCATGAAAAAACACTAATGTGTGTGTAAGTGTGGTGGCCAAAATCAAGAGTTAGTATACTCTCTCATACATTTTCCAAGTTTGTGGTGATTTGTGATTTCCATTTGAGGCATTCACATTATTGGTGCTTGGCTCTCAAACTCCAAGGAATCAACAATCAACAAAAGGTATGTAATTCATCTAGTTCTTCTATGGTTAAAAGTACCCCATGCCATGCTAGATAGGTTATAAACCTTGGAAAATAATATTTTGCATGTATCTTAGACAAACATAGATCCAAGGTTTAATAGGGTTGCATGTACACTTAGGAAGTGTTAGAATGCTCAAAACCCAACAGTGGTATCAGAGACTGGTTTTGTTTGTTTGATACTTGATGCAAAATAGTGATAAAAAGTCGATTTTTTGCTGTCTGACTGATGAACTCGCCGAGTCCATGGGGGGACTCGCCGAGTTCATGTGTAAACACATCCTACTCGCCGAGTAGGTTCGTGCACTCGGCGAGTAGGAGCCTCAGAATGCAGATTTTCGACTTTTGCTGCTGGAAATGGACTAGAAACATTACCCTAAACTGTTTTGGTGTTTTAAAACTTGTTTTAGTTGGTGTAATGGTTGTTCTAATCCATTTACAATAGCTTATATCAAAATTTCATGCTTTGTATGTGTTCATATAATTCTTGAAACTTTGATGATCATGTTCATGTTCTTATGAATTTAGAAGATGATAGGAATTATTTGCTGAATTGTTTAGGATTAATTCTTGATCATTTATGTGTTTTAATGGAGTCCATAATTTGTCCTCAAGTTATGGATATCCAAAGGTCACTTCTTTTAAACACACACTTAAAACACATAAGTTACATGGAAATGAAGAGTCTTCATTTTTATGAACCTTTAATTCATAAGTTATGAAATGAAAAGTTTTGAATAGTTTCAAAACTTGTCCTCAAGTTTTGGAATTTGTAAAGTTACACACACTTTAATATACTTTAATTCCAAACCCTTAGAGTTTTAAAAGTTAAAATTCAACCCTTATACTATTTATAACATTAATGGTTAATTATTATATATATGTATAAGTTCAAAGTCGTCTTACCGCTAGTACGCCTCATTCACGAAGCCAGTCTATAAGGTGGGTATAAGGTTGTTGCCTATAAAATGGCAACTTAATGGGTGTCCACTCTCACCCACCGCTTGCTTGACTGGTGGAGGGTCGTTAGCCTAACGGGTAGGACAAGGACTTATAAATTATCATTAAAAGTATGATGAATATTATAAAGTAACTAAACCTTTTATAAATTCCCAATCTTAGTTACTTTAGGAAAATGTGAATATGGTGCTAACCCATGAAATTCACACTTTGTACCTTACCAAGTCGTTGGTGGAGCGTGTGTGGTTAACCGGCACACTAACTTGGACTAGTAAGGATCACGAAGGGTGACTTAATGTTTATCGTAGATCGGTGGAGCGTGTGTGGTTAACCGGCACATTGATTAGGTGATAATATTAAGGGTACCAAGTGAATTTGCATGGTTATTCACACCTTGTTTTGTGATCCTCGGCATCCCAGTCACAAAACTTGTAGGGCACAATCGAGATTGAAACATGCCATTGAAAAGTTCAATGAATCTCAAAGGAATCTAGGAATTTCAAAACCAATTAAACCTAATAATTCATTTCGTTTTCATGGTGGAAATTGGTGAATCGTCATTCACCTACCTTCAAATATATTATAGCTTAGATTACGGCATCCCTCTTCTAAGTTATAATATATTGTGTTGGATCCTAGCCTTAATATTACATTTGGGTGTATTATTAAGGATTCGATATATCTAATCTAAACTTGTTTTCTTCTTTTCAGATGTCTTCCAACAACAAAGCTTCGGGCTCTAACACTACTGGCTCCTTTTCCCTCATGAACCTTTGTGGGAGGGTCATCTTTGATGGTTCCAACTTCATGGATTAGATCCGGAACATCAGGATGGTTACTCGTTACGAGGACAAGGAATATGTCCTCGATAAGGAGCTAAAGGAGCTTGATGAGTCCACTGCTACTCCTGAGGAGGTCGTTGAGTATCAGGCACATGAAAGAGATGCCACCAAGGTGGCATGCATCATGATGGCCACCATGACAGCTGAACTCCAAAAGTCCTATGAGGACTATTACCCTTTTGAGATGCATCAGGATCTGATGGAAAGGTACCATCAGAGTGCTCGTCAAGAGCGGTATGAAATAATCTCCTCCATGATCACTACCCGTATGAAGGATAGCGAACCAATCACGAGCCACATGCAGAAAATGCAAAGGTATGTGGACCGTCTAATGAAACTGAATGTGAACTTCCCTGAGGAGTTGGCAATTGATATCATTTTGCACTCCTTGCCATCGTGTTATGATCAATTTCGTATGACATACCACATGAACGAGGAGGAAGTCACACTCAGTAAGCTTCAAGGACTTCTGAATACTGTCGAAAGTGGTCTTAAGAGTAAGTCGGCTGCTACTCCTACTCCTACTACTACCCCTGTTTTGGCTATCGGGATAGGCAAAGGGAAAAAGAGGAAGCACCCTTCGAAGGGTACCAAGGGAAAGTCCCTTGAAGGCTCCTCATCTGGAACCAAAGGTGGTTCTATCACTCCTTCTGCCATCCCTAAGGATGCTGAATGCTTCTACTGTCAAAATAAGGGGCACTGGAAGCGAAACTGCCCGAAGTACTTGCAGGATGTCAAGGATGGGAAAGTGAAACCATCCCATGCAGGTATTTACAGTATATTGTCTAATAACTCACCGTATTCTAATTCTTGGGTTCTTGATACAGGTTGTGGTATTCACATCTGTTGTGACTTGCAGGGCCTAAGAAGAAGTGAGGATGTGGAGCACGGAAAGATAAACTTAATCATGGGGAACAAGAAGGTTGCACCTGTTACCAAGATTGGAGTTTATACTTTGTTGCTAGATAGTGGGTTAAAGTTAGATTTGAGTGTTCGTCTGAAATGGCGAGGAATATTATTTCCTTTCATGCTTTGTACAAACAAGGTTTTACCTTTTCATTTGATAATGAAGTTGGTAGTATTAATGCTTTCTTTAATAATGTTCTTTATTTTAAAGCATTACCTTGTGATGGTGTGTATGAAGCTGTATCGGTTGTAGATAATTTAGGAAATAATGTATTATGTATTGATTCTTCTACTAGCTTGGATAAAGCATCTTTGTGGCATTGTCGTCTTGGACATGTAAGCAAGAAACGCATAGGCCAGCTCCAAAAGGATGGAGTCTTGGAGTCGTTCGACCTCAAGTCGGATGATAGTTGTGAGTCTTGTCTACTTGGAAAAATGACAAAATCACCCTTCACTGGTACTTGTGCAAGGGGTGAGGGTTTGTTGGACCTTATACATACTGATGTATGTGGACCATTCAAAACCGCCACAAGGGATGCTAATCGCTATTATGTGACTTTTATTGATGATTTTAGTAGATATGGTTATGTCTACTTAATCAAACATAAGTCAGAAACTTTTGAAAGGTTTAAAGAGTTTAAACAGGAAGTAGAAAATCAATTGGGCAGGAACATTAAGATGCTTCGATCCGATCGAGGTGGTGAGTATCTTAGTACTGAGTTCCTCGACTATCTTAAGGAGTGTGGGATTGTCTCACAATTGACACCTCCCAGGACACCACAACTGAATGGTGTAGCTGAGAGGCGCAATCGAACTTTGTTGGACATGGTTCGCTCTATGATGAGTCGAGCTTCGCTACCAATCTCTTTTTGGGGGTATGCCTTAGAGACTGCCGCCCACATCCTTAATCTAGTCCCGACAAAGAAGGTTGCCAAAACACCTCATGAAATGTGGACTGGGAAAGTTCCCAATTTGGACCATATCAAGATTTGGGGTTGCGAGGCTTTCGTGAGGCGCGAAACTCATGACAAGCTCGAACCTCGAAGTGAAAGGTGTATTTTCATCGGCTACCCACAAAAATCCTTTGGTTACCTCTTCTACAGACCCAATGAGAATGTGGTCTTTATGGCTAGGAGAGGGGTCTTTCGAGAGAGAGAATTTATAAACCAAGGAGACAGTGGGAGGCAAATTGACCTTGAAGAAATTCAAGACTCAATTGGTGAAGGAACCTCAGACACTAGCAATCAACTTGAGGAGGAAATTCCTGTTGATCCAGCTGACGAGTCTATACTTCTGAGGCGTTCCACAAGGGTTAGGAACACACCTGAGTTTTATTATGGATTTCATATTACTACGGAAGGTGATACATTTATCAGTGACAGTACACTGGTAAATCTGGATGAACCTAACAGTGTTAAGGAAGCCATGGCAGGCCCAGAGTCTGCTAAATGGAAGGAGGCTATGGACAGCGAGATACAGTCCATGTATGACAATCAAGTTTGGAACTTGGTTGACAATGTACCAGGCCGTAAGACAGTCGGGTGCAAATGGATCTTCAAGAAGAAGACCGACATGGATGGGAAGGTGCACACTTATAAGGCTCGACTGGTTGCGAAGGGGTTTACTCAGACTCAGGGAATTGATTATGATGAAACCTTTTCACCAGTAGCAAAGATTAAGTCTATTAGGGTTATGCTAGCCATTGCTGCATTTCATGATTATGAAATATGGCAACTGGATGTCAAAACCGCTTTCCTTAACGAAAAGTTGGCTGTGGATGTTTACATGAATCAGCCAGAAGGTTTTGTCAGTGCAAAGTACCCCAATAGAGTGTGCAAGCTTGAGAAATCCATTTATGGATTGAAACAAGCATCTCGAAGTTGGAATCTTTGTTTCGATGAGAAGGTCAAAGAGTTTGGTTTCTCAAGAAGTGAAGATGAGTCCTGCGTGTATGTCAGAGCTAGTAGGAGTATAGTTAGTTTTTTGGTACTGTATGTGGATGACATACTACTCATAGGAAATGACATCCCAACCTTGCAGGAGGTTAAGTCCTGGCTTGGGAAGTGCTTTGCTATGAAGGACCTTGGAGAAGCTACATATATCCTAGGGATAAGGATATTAAGAGAAAGGAGTAAAAGACTAATTGGACTTAGTCAGAGTATCTACTTGGATAAGGTGTTGAAAAGGTTCAACATGCTGAATTCCAAGAAAGGAGAATTACCGATCCAAAGCAATGCCAAACTGAGCAAGGCTCAGAGCCCGAGTACAGAAGATGAGATAGCTGAGATGAGTCGATTACCTTATGCTTCCGCTGTTGGTTCGATCATGTATGTTATGACTTGTACTCGTCCTGATGTGGCCTTCGCTTTGAGCATGGTCAGCAGATATCAGGGGAACCCTGGCAAGGCTCATTGGACTGCGGTAAAGAATATTCTCAAGTACCTGCGGAGGACTAAGGATTGGATCCTTACCCTTGGTGGGAGTGATGACTTGAGAGTAGTAGGGTATAGTGATGCTAGCTTTCAGACTGATAGGGATAACTTCCGCTCTCAGTCGGGCTGGGTCTTTACCTTAAATGGAGGGGCAATCACTTGGAAGAGTTCCAAACAGGAGACTGTAGCTGATTCGACTTGTGAATCAGAGTACATAGCAGCGAGTAAAGCGGCAAAAGAGGCGATATGGCTGAGGAACTTCATCGGAGACCTTGGAGTTGTACCAGCTATTAAGGAGCCTATGGAGATTTTCTGTGACAGCAATAGTGCGGTTGCCTTAGCCAAGGAACCAAGAGATCATGGCAGATCCCGACACATTGACAGAAAATATCACTTCATAAGACACAAGATAGAAGAGGGACTCCTCGTGGCAAAGAGGGTATCGTCAGATGATAACCCTGCGGATCCCCTTACGAAGGGACTGACGAGGGTGAAGCATTTGCAGCATGCGAGGCGCATCGGGCTGAGGGACGATATTAGTTTTATAGATTAGATAGCCTTTTTCTGAAACTTGTAAAATGTAATCGACGTTTGATGATGAATAAAATTTGTGATTTATTTTGAGCAAAGTGTTGCTATCATTGTCAATTATTTACTATTGTTTCAGTTTTGCATGTTTTGACTTCCAGAATAATTAATTTATTCAAACTCTCCACAGTCGGTCATATGTCGGAAGTAGGTATGAATCAAGACTGTCATGAATTGGGATTGTAGATGACTAAAGGTGTTTAGCCATAGCAATGGTTGCTACAACATTCATGAGTACTCATAAGTTATGAGTATTGGAATAAACCCACGCTCACTTGTATCACTTCATGGAATTTATCTCGAGTGATCGTGAGATGGTAATATCATATAAGTCTTCAAACCTAGAGATATGAGTTGTTACCTCTGAGTTGGTTGTGCATTGATTGCACGTAAACGCATCAGTAACTTGATGTTATAAAACGTGCCTTTGTGTGCAATTCAATAAGTAGTAGAACAAGCATATGAGTCGAAGTTTATCTGTTCCTTCTAGAAATAGAAGCGATATCTGGGCCCCTCGATGATTTTGTGTTGACCCATGTACCGGGCCCGGTCAGAACTAAATTGATGTGTTCAGTTAAGTTCTTTGTCAAACAAATCGGAAATCGAGAAACAACTGCTAGACAATAAGTAAGACATTGTTCCATGTATTTGTCCGGCTGATATCATGAGAACAGAGGATTATATGATCACTTATCTAAAATGGCGCTTCATAGTTCACAAGAGTTTTCGAGAGCTACGATTGCCGGTTGGTTCCTGAAGTAATATAGGCAAATACAGTTATTAGACTTATCCAAGTGGGAGACTGTTGGATAAGATGTCTAAGTTCATAACTTATTTGGTATATACTTGACCCGACCCGGCATGGTCCATTTGGGTTGCACTTCACCCAAACTAGTTATGGATAATTTTATGAGAGTTGTATACTTACGATTTATTAATATATTATAAGTTATAATATATTAATATAAAGTCATGTTACTTAATTAGTTTTAATCTTGAATTAATTATGAATTAATTTAGTGATTAAAAGGAAGACTAATTAAATCATGGGCTGTTATATTTATATAGTGTGGGCTAACACTCATTTGGGAATGGGCTAAGCTTATATGGAAGTCCATGGATGATCCATGGAGCTTTTACCCGTGGATCCTTGGAAGAGGAAAAGACATGGGTTATTAGGGTTTCACCCTAACCATGTACACTATATAAACAAGCTTATGTTGCATGAAAAAACACTAATGTGTGTGTAAGTGTGGTGGCCAAAATCAAGAGTTAGTATACTCTCTCATACATTTTCCAAGTTTGTGGTGATTTGTGATTTCCATTTGAGGCATTCACATTATTGGTGCTTGGCTCTCAAACTCCAAGGAATCAACAATCAACAAAAGGTATGTAATTCATCTAGTTCTTTTATGGTTAAAAGTACCCCATGCCATGCTAGATAGGTTATAAACCTTGGAAAATAATATTTTGCATGTATCTTAGACAAACATAGATCCAAGGTTTAATAGGGTTGCATGTACACTTAGGAAGTGTTAGAATGCTCAAAACCCAACAGTTGGTAGTATTAATGCTTTCTTTAATAATGTTCTTTATTTTAAAGCATTACCTTGTGATGGTGTGTATGAAGCTGTATCGGTTGTAGATAATTTAGAAAATAATGTATTATGTATTGATTCTTCTACTAGCTTGGATAAAGCATCTTTGTGGCATTGTCGTCTTGGACATGTAAGCAAGAAACGCATAGGCCAGCTCCAAAAGGATGGAGTCTTGGAGTCGTTCGACCTCAAGTCGGATGATAGTTGTGAGTCTTGTCTACTTGGAAAAATGACAAAATCACCCTTCACTGGTACTTGTGCAAGGGGTGAGGGTTTGTTGGACCTTATACATACTGATGTATGTGGACCATTCAAAACCGCCACAAGGGATGCTAATCGCTATTATGTGACTTTTATTGATGATTTTAGTAGATATGGTTATGTCTACTTAATCAAACATAAGTCAGAAACTTTTGAAAGGTTTAAAGAGTTTAAACAGGAAGTAGAAAATCAATTGGGCAGGAACATTAAGATGCTTCGATCCGATCGAGGTGGTGAGTATCTTAGTACTGAGTTCCTCGACTATCTTAAGGAGTGTGGGATTGTCTCACAATTGGCACCTCCCAGGACACCACAGCTGAATGGTGTAGCTGAGAGGCGCAATCGAACTTTGTTGGACATGGTTCGCTCTATGATGAGTCGAGCTTCGCTACCAATCTCTTTTTGGGGGTATGCCTTAGAGACTACCGCCCACATCCTTAATCTAGTCCCTACAAAGAAGGTTGCCAAAACACCTCATGAAATGTGGACTGGGAAAGTTCCCAATTTGGACCATATCAAGATTTGGGGTTGCGAGGCTTTCGTGAGGCGCGAAACTCATGACAAGCTCGAACCTCGAAGTGAAAGGTGTATTTTCATCGGCTACCCACAAAAATCCTTTGGTTACCTCTTCTACAGACCCAGTGAGAATGTGGTCTTTATGGCTAGGAGAGGGGTCTTTCGAGAGAGAGAATTTATAAACCAAGGAGACAGTGGGAGGCAAATTGACCTTGAAGAAATTCAAGACTCAATTGGTGAAGGAACCTCAGACACTAGCAATCAACTTGAGGAGGAAATTCCTGTTGATCCAGCTGACGAGTCTATACTTCTGAGGCGTTCCACAAGGGTTAGGAACACACCTGAGTTTTATTATGGATTTCATATTACTACGGAAGGTGATACATTTATCAGTGACAGTACACTGGTAAATCTGGATGAACCTAACAGTGTTAAGGAAGCCATGGCAGGCCCAGAGTCTGCTAAATGGAAGGAGGCTATGGACAGCGAGATACAGTCCATGTATGACAATCAAGTTTGGAACTTGGTTGACAATGTACCAGGCTGTAAGACAGTCGGGTGCAAATAGATCTTCAAGAAGAAGACCGACATGGATGGGAAGGTGCACACTTATAAGGCTCGACTGGTTGCGAAGGGGTTTACTCAGACTCAGGGTATTGATTATGATGAAACCTTTTCACCAGTAGCAAAGATTAAGTCTATTAGGGTTATGCTAGCCATTGCTGCATTTCATGATTATGAAATATGGCAAATGGATGTCAAAACCGCTTTCCTTAACGGAAAATTGGTTGAGGATGTTTACATGAATCAGCCAGAAAGTTTTATCAGTGCAGAGTACCCCAATAGAGTGTGCAAGCTTGAGAAATCCATTTATGGATTGAAACAAGCATCTCGAAGTTGGAATCTTTGTTTCGATGAGAAGGTCAAAGAGTTTGGTTTCTCAAGAAGTGAAGATGAGTCCTGCGTGTATGTCAGTGCTAGTGGGAGTATAGTTAGCTTTTTGGTACTGTATGTAGATGACATACTACTCATAGGAAATGACATCCCAACCTTGCAGGAGGTTAAGTCCTGGCTTGGGAAGTGCTTTGCTATGAAGGACCTTGGAGAAGCTACCTATATCCTAGGGATAAGGATATTAAGAGAAAGGAGTAAAAGACTAATTGGACTTAGTCAGAGTATCTACTTGGATAAGGTGTTGAAAAGGTTCAACATGCAGAATTCCAAGAAAGGAGAATTACCGATCCAAAGCAATGCCAAACTGAGCAAGGCTCAGAGCCCGAGTACAGAAGATGAGATAGCTGAGATGAGTCGATTACCTTATGCTTCCGTTGTTGGTTCGATCATGTATGTTATGACTTGTACCCGTCCTGATGTGGCCTTCGCTTTGAGCATGGTCAGCAGATATCAGGGGAACCCTGGCAAGGCTCATTGGACTGCGGTAAAGAATATTCTCAAGTACCTGCGGAGGACTAAGGATTAGATCCTTACCCTTGGTGGGAGTGATGACTTGAGAGTAGTAGGGTATGGTGATGCTAGCTTTCAGACTGATAGGGATAACTTCCGCTCTCAGTCGGGCTGGGTCTTTACCTTAAATGGAGGGGCAATCACTTGGAAGAGTTCCAAACAGGAGACTGTAGCTGATTCGACTTGTGAATCAGAGTACATAGCAGCGAGTGAAGCGGCAAAGGAGGCGATATGGCTGAGGAACTTCATCGGAGACCTTGGAGTTGTACCAGCTATTAAGGAGCCTATGGATATTTTCTGTGACAGCAATAGTGCAGTTGCCTTAGCCAAGGAACCAAGAGATCATGGCAGATCCCGACACATTGACAGAAAATATCACTTCATAAGACACAAGATAGAAGAGGGACTCCTCGTGGCAAAGAGGGTATCGTCAGATGAGAACCCTGCGGATCCCCTTACGAAGGGACTGACGAGGGTTAAGCATTTGCAACATGCGAGGCGCATCGGGCTGAGGGACGATATTAGTTTTACAGATTAGATAATTTTTCTGAAACTTGTAAAATGTAATCGACGTTTGATGATGAATAAAATTTGTGATTTATTTATGAATAAAGTGTTGCTATCATTGTCAATTATTTACTATTGTTTCAGTTTTGCATGTTTTGACTTCCAGAATAATTAATTTATTCAAACTCTCCACAGTCGGTCATATGTCGGAAGTAGGTATGAATCAAGACTGTCATGAATTGGGATTGTAGATGACTAAAGGTGTTTAGCCATAGCAATGGTTGCTACAACATTCATGAGTACTCATAAGTTATGAGTATTGGAATAAACCCACGCTCACTTGTATCACTTCATGGAATTTATCTCGAGTGATCGTGAGACGGTAATATCATATAAGTCTTCAAACCTAGAGATATGAGTTGTTACCTATGAGTTGGTTGTGCATTGATTGCACGTAAACGCATCAGTAACTTGATGTTATAAAACGTGCCTTTGTGTGCAATTCAATAAGTAGTAGAACAAGCATATGAGTCGAAGTTTATCTGTTCCTTCTAGAAATAGAAGCGATATCTGGGCCCCTCGATGATTTTGTGTTGACCCATGTACCGGGCCCGGTCAGAACTAAATTGATGTGTTCAGTTAAGTTCTTTGTCAAACAAATCGGAAATCAAGAAACAACTGCTAGACAATAAGTAAGACATTGTTCCATGTATTTGTCCAGCTGATATCATGAGAGCAGAGGATTATATGATCACTTATCTAAAATGGCGCTTCATAGTTCACAAGAGTTTTCGAGAGCTACGATTGTCGGTTGGTTCCTGAAGTAATATAGGCAAATACAGTTATTAGACTTATCCAAGTGGGAGTCTGTTGGATAAGGTGTCTAAGTCCATAACTTATTTGGTATATACTTAACCCGACCCGGCATGGTCCATTTGGGTTGCACTTCACCCGAACTAGTTATGGATAATTTTATGAGAGTTGTATACTTACGATTTATTAATATCTTATAAGTTATAATATATTAATATAAAGTCATGTTACTTAATTAGTTTTAATCTTGAATTAATTATGAATTAATTTAGTGATTAAAAGGAAGACTAATTAAATCATGGGCTATTATATTTATATGGTGTGGGCTAACACTCATTTGGAATGGGCTAAGCTTATATGGAAGTCCATGGATGATCCATGGAGCTTTTACCCATGGATCCTTGGAAGAGGAAAATACATGGGTTATTAGGGTTTCACCCTAACCATGTACACTATATAAACAAGCTTATGTTGCATGAAAAAGACACTAATGTGTGTGTAAGTGTGGTGGCCAAAATCAAGAGTTAGTATACTCTCTCATACATTTTCCAAGTTTGTGGTGATTTGTGGTTTCCATTTGAGGCATTCACATTATTGGTGCTTGGCTCTCAAACTCCAAGGAATCAACAATCAACAAAAGGTATGTAATTCATCTAGTTCTTTTATGGTTAAAAGTACCCCATGCCATGCTAGATAGGATATAAACCTTGGAAAATAATATTTTGCATGTATCTTAGACAAACATAGATCCAAGGTTTAATAGGGTTGCATGTACACTTAGGAAGTGTTAGAATGCTCAAAACCCAACAGATCCCTGTGCTGATCCCTGATGTAACTACGGGCACTCGGCCTTCCGATGGCCAGTCGGGTTGCAGTGAAGGCAAACCATGAATCCCTTGGGTCAATCCTTGACGATATGCCCCTCCTTGCCACATTTGTAGCAAACACTTGCTCGACAAACTCCATCATGTCCCTTACCGCACTTCCCACAAGTGCGGCCCTTCTGGCCTCCAGATCTCGTATCGGCGGGCTTTGCCCGCTTGGCTGCCGGCTGAGACTACACCGGCCGCCTGTCCCTCCTTTGAGACTCGGCCTCCTCCCTGGCCTGAGTCTCTAGCTCAATATCTCTCTTCCGAGCATTTGCCTGGAGCTCGGCAAATGTTCGGTACGTCGAGTTCGCCACGAACTCTCGAATGTCTCTCCTCAGTATGCTCAAATATCGACTCATGCATGCCTGCTCGGTAGATACGTGCTAAGGCAAAACAACGCCCTCTCATGAAACATCTGCGTGATCACCGTCACAGACTCCGTCCCCTGCTTGAGGGACAAGAACTCCTAGGCCAAACGTTCCCTCTCCACCGGGAGAACATACTCGTCTCTGAACATAGTGGTGAACCTCTCCCAGGTCACCGCGGTAAGCTCTGCAGGAGTAAAATCTGCCGTCACAAACTTCCACCAGTCCTTCGCTCCCAAGCGAAGTTGGTTCAGCGCGAACTGTACCCTCAGATGTTCCGGACAGGAACAAGTGTAGAAACATCCCTCGACGTCAGAGATCCACCTCATCGCGGATATCGGATCCTGTGACCCATCAAACTCTGGTGGCTTCGTGTTGTTAAACTCTCGGTACAGCAGCGAGTCACCCCCCTGTGGCCTAGCAGCGGCAACAGCTGCGGTGGCTGCAGCAACAGCAGCCTTGGTAAGAGAAGCATACCGCTCGTCAAACGTCTCAATCAAGGTGGTCTTGATAGACCCAAACATCTCAGGAATCTCCGCTCGTATGGCTGCAGCCACCTCCTCGTGAATCAGCCTACGGATCTCCTCATCACTGGTACCACTGGTACCACTGCCTCCTGGGTTGTGGCGCGTCCCAATCATGATGTCTCTGAAATACAACAAAAAAGAAATCAGAGATTCTCTCGAGTATTCTCGCACTCGATACTCAACCCTACTTGTTTTTTAGTACCCTAAGGATTCTTACTTGGACTGCTCACCGATCCAGTGTTTCCAGTAGTACGGGCCCTATACTACCTTCCACAACGCATCGGTATTCACCCCAAGTCCTCCTCCTAGGATCCCAGATCACAAGTACTCTATATCTCGCTAAACACAGGCTACCCTTCGGTAGACCACTCATAAACTCCTCGCTGCTACCTACTCATTCTCGAAGTATCTCATAGTAGCAGTAACTCCTAGGCTAAGGCATCACAAATCAGGCCCACTCTAGTCCTAATTACGAATACCTAGCCTACTCTAGCAAGCAGAGCATATCACATAATATCTCATAACACATAATGTAAGGGTATTTTGGGAAATCACCGTTCGGGCGCTGGCTGATTGTACACACTGCTCTTTTCCGCTTCTTGAAAATCTTTTACTTATCGTAGAAAATTGTTTCTTTTGAACACTTTTCTCAAATCCTCAGTTTGAGTTCGGATGTACCCGAAGGTGTATCTGAATCCCTCAAACCAAGGCTCTGATACCAACTTGTAACATCGTGAAATTTCAAACCAAATTTTTCATTTTTAATTCATAAAAACATATATTATCTTGTTCAACATCAAACCTTCATTTAACAAAGTTTCCAAATTATCTCATAAAATCCAGGATCCACAGCAGCTCTTCCCAAAACATAGTGTGTGTACAATCATGTCGGTGCCTTCCCGCGATCCTCGCTGGTACCTGAAACACATATCACATAACACGGTAAGCATAAATGCTTAGTGAGTTCCCCAAAATACCATGCACATTTAACTAGCCACTCGAGGCTATAACTCTACGAGACCTTCCGGTCAAAGTGTCTCAGGGGCCTTCCGGTCCCACTCTTGGAGTAGACCTTCCGGTCCTACTCTGTCGACCTTCCGGTCCATACCATGTTGACCTTTCGGTCCATACAATGCTGACCTTCTGGTCCATACCCTGTTGACCTTCCGGTCCATACCTTGTTGACCTTCCGGTCCATACCATACTGACCTTCCGGTCCATACCATGCTACTCATAACATACATAACATATACATATCACATAGAAACATATATCACATACTCGTCGCAGCACATAAGACCTTCCGGTCACACATAATTACCACTCTAGGTAAGGTATGGTGAGAAGACTCACCTCGTATGATGTCTAGTAAACTCTCGTGCTCGATATCCCCGATCTAGCCTCCGCCTCTAATCACATAAAGTAATTTATCTATAATTAACAACGATTCTCATAGGCTAGACTAATCCCTTCCTATAATCTCCTAGAAGGGAAAAAGACCATTTTACCCCTCCAATGGTCCAATTATCCAAATGCTGACCAACCCTAAAAGTCAACGAAAGTCAACTCCAGTCGACGGTCTAACTCTGACCAGACTCGCCGAGTGCACTCGTGCGACTCGTCGAGTCCCATCGATTCTCAGTGAACTCAGGAAGACCCAGCTCGTCGAGTTAACCCCTAACTCGTCGAGCTATCGCTTGATTCAACTCATTGGGACAAACCCTAAGCTACTCGCCGATTCGGCTCATCAACTCGGCGAGTCTGTTAAGACTCAGCTTGCATTCAGACGATTTTAAGGTGGAATACTTCCTCAAACTCCAGATCCATACTCTAAGGGCTCATTTACCACGTAAAGTCATAAACTTTACGTCCACGCATGGCATTTTGGGCATGAAATGCCAAGAACATGATCTAAATGGGGTTTTCACTCATAAATGCCATCAAGGCTGAATAAAGCAGGAACCTTTGGGTGTTAGAGACCTCCTAAGGTCCAGATCTGGAGTTCAAGCCTCCTCATGAACCCCAAATCCTCAAAGTCCAAAAAATGAAAGGAAAAGAAGCCCTAATCTTCAAAATGAGAGATCTACTCAAATAAAAGGGAAAGGTTCGAACTTGATACCTCTAACAGAAGCTCTTGGACGAATAAGCAGTAGATCTATCAGCCTCTTCTCAATCCTAGCTTGGAATCTTCCTTTCCTTCACCAAAATGCACTCACAATTCTTAAGTAAGGGTCAAGACTCTCTCACAAGCTCAAGGGGCGATTAGGGTTTCTTCTCTGAGAGGTGTGGCCGCAAATGAAGCTATAAGTGCCTTTAAATAGGTCCCAAACCCAGGGATCTAGGGTTTCCACTTACAGCGCCTACTCGGCGAGTCTACTCTTGGACTCGTCGAGTAGTTCATTAAACTCACGTGGCCACCCCGCTTCTACTTGACGAGTTATAGCACCAACTCGTCGAGTAGATCAATGATTCTCAAAAATAAATAATTAAAATAACATACCTGGAAATCAGGTTGTTACATATCTGGGTTTATTTCATGATGATATGCTTAGTGACCTGTTAGGTCGGTATCCTGGTATATAGGATGATGCTATGTTACTAACCTGTTAAGTCGGTATCCTGGTATATAGGATGATGTTATGATTAGTGATCTGTTAGATCGGTCTGACTTTTTGTATATGCTAGCATTTGTTATCTATGTGTTGATTGTATGATTGGGGGTGGGTTGAGGCGGACCTGCTTTGTGCTATAGGCCAACATACCCAGGCCGGACCGGATAGACTGCAGGCCATGGGGTCATATCAGTCAGGCCGAAGGCCCGGAGAACAGTCCAGACAGGCTGAAGGCCCGGGTGGGAGGACCAGACATGCTAAAGGTTGTGAGAGTGGGCCAGAAAGACTGCAGGCCCGGTGAGGGCAATCCAGTCATTCTGTAGACTATATATGCATGCTGTTTATTTGCTATGATATGGTTATGTTGTATGGCGTTGGTATTTTGGGGGAAGTCACTAAGCTTATGGCTTACAGTTTTGAATTTTGTTTCAGGTACTTCAGATGATCGCGGGAAGGCGAAGACGTGATTGTGCACCTCCTCAAATTTTTATGATCTTGATTTATGGGATACTTTGATATGAAACTATTTTGAAAACATTTTGTAATAATTAATGGTCTTTGAATGCTTGAAAAAGTTTTAAATTGGCTTGAATTTTATGGATGTTACAAGTTCCTATCAGAGCCTTGGTTTGAGTGAATTGGAGGAACACTCGTGTGAATCCAGTCTCAAACCAAGGAAAATATTTTCAAAATGGTTTTCTAAATACTAAAGGAGGATGCAGAGTGTACGGTCAGTCGGGGCCAGTAAGTAGACCCTAAAATACCATACTGATATTTGATATTGTGATATGTTAGAACAGCATGCTAGAGCTAGGCTAGGGATCTTCAGGAATTGTATGATAGAATTGCCTGATTACATGATGCCTGGTAGCCTAGGGTTTTCCTTATATGAATTTGACATCATTATTGTAGTTTCTTAGTGTATGCATCATAGATGTACATAATTAAGATCTTATAGCCAGAGAATGTTGGTTTTAGCCTTATTTCATGTTCTTGTTTGATGAAGGGCTTAGGGTAGGATCAGTTATTCGAAAGTCTATAGGGTCCAGCGTTTTGTATGACTAGCATACACTAGTGTTGCAGGGTTGGTGGAAGTTTCATGGGTGAGTTGTGCGGGTTCAGTCGGCCAGTTACGTGATATTTAGCCTTCCTCGAGGAGTGAGGATTGAGCGCTCTCCATGCATATGTATATTGTTAGGGCATTGTGATGATACTTGAGACAAATATAGGTAGGTGTGGAAGGTAGTATGGGCCCGTACTACTGAAAGCACATGACCCATACGCGTAGCAAGGAAGTCACAACCCCTAGGGTTTTGGTTGAGACTTGGTTCCCCGTTATTATATGGAATGTCTGATATCTTCCTGGTATATTTTCAGTATGGTGACCACGAGGCGGTTTGTGACCGGATCCGGATCGGGAGAGGGAGAGGGCAGTCAGGGTAGACCAGCAGAGCCCGAGGCCATTGGCCAAATGAGGTCGGATGAGTTGGATACCTATATTTGGGAGATCCTGAATGGTGAGGTTGCTACACTGTTCCAGGAACAGCTGTCGGAGATGTCTGGGTCTATCAAGACTGTCATGGTAGAGTATTTCGACGAGCGCTATGCAGCCCTTGCTGAGACGGATGTCGCTGCAGCCGCTGGTGGTGGGACTAGTCGGGCTTTTCAGTACCGGCACTTCGATAACATGAAGCCCCCGACTTTTGATGGGATTCAGGACCCGATTGTAGCCATGAGGTGGTTGTCTGACGTGGAGGGATCCTTCTTCACATACTCATGTCCTGCTGACCAGAAGGTCAGACGTGCTCTGAACCTGCTGAGGTCCGGAGCAAAGGACTGCTGGAAATTGATTACTAGGTCGTATACTGATGATCAGAGAGCTGCAGTTACTTGGGATCAGTTCAAGGAGATGTTCCGCGCTCGCTACATTCCACGGGTGGATCGCAAACGGCTGGCACAGGAGTTCTTGGATTTGAGGCAAGTTACGGAGTCGGTGACGGAGATCACCCGTATGTTCACTGAGTGGGCGATGTTTTTCCTGGATTTTGCTTCCGAGTAGGCTCAGATGACACGTTATCTAAGCATGCTCAAGACCGACATTCGTCAGTTTGTTGTTACCCAACGTTGTGATACATTGTTTAAGTTACAGGAGGCCGTTAGGCGGCGTGAGCTAGAGATTGAGTTATAGTTGTGGGAGCAGAGGCAGGCCCCGGGGTTGTCACAGCCTGCGCCAAAACGGCCCAAGACCGCTGATTCTAGGTCTGGGGGCCATCGTGGCCGCACTTGTGGGAAGTACGGGAAGGGCCATTCGGGAGTTTGCAGATCTGGTAGTGTGTGCCGCAAATCCGGCAAGGAGGAGCACTTTGTGAGGGATTGCCGCCAAAAAGCCCCGGATCAGGATATGAGGATATGCTATCACTGCAATTAGGTTGGTCACGTGAAGACCAACTGTCCACAGCTCGCTGCCAGGTCGGCGCAGACTCCAGCGCCGGCTACACTAAGGATTACAGACGGGGCAGAGCCTCCGAAGGCTCGGGGACGCGCCTTCCAGCTTACAGCCAAGGAGGCCAGGACAGCACCGGATGTGGTTGCTGGTATGTTTCTATCCTTTATCTTATTGATTATATTTGTTTTATGCTTATATGTGTGTACCCATGATTAGGTACGTTCTTAGTGAACTCCTTACCTACGTTGGTATTATTCGACTCCAGGGCGAGTCGGTCTTTTGTCTCTCAGTCATTCAGTAAGGATTTTGGTTTGCCAGTAGGAGAGCTAGAGTGTCCGCTGCGAGTCTTTATCGCCAACGAACACGGGATTTCTACTTCTTCAGTCTATCGGGGCTGCGTGTTGGAGATCGTCGGGGTATCTTTCCCGATAGACTTGATTTTGATTCCCATGGGGGATGTATGTGTGATTGTGGGTATGTACTGGCTTAGTCTCTTCGGTTCCATGATCAACCGTGAGGGTCAGTGGGTGGTGGTTCGAACCCCAAGTGGGGGAGAACTGATTATCTACGGCAAGGGCACCATATTGGGATCAGGGTTTTGCTCAGCTGTCAGGGCTCAGCAGTACATTCAGCACGGGTGTGCGGGTTATTTAGCATATGTGGTGGATACACAGGTCAGGGATCAGGTTTCGGTTTCGGTTTCGGATGTTCCGGTTGTCATATAGTTCGTTGATACGTTTCCGGAGGAGTTACCCGGAGTGCCTCCGGAGAGGCTTTTCGAGTTCGAGATCGACTTGTTGCCAAGTGCGGCCCCTATCGCCAAGGTGTCGCACCGATTGGCACCACCAGAGATGCAGGAGCTGTCATCATAGCTGCAGGAACTGATGGGCACGCAGTTCATTTATCCGAGCAATTCTCCGTAGGGAGCGCCGATTCTCTTCATGAAGAAGAAGGATGGTTCACACCAGATGTGCATTGACTACCGGGAGTTAAACAAGTTGACGGTGAAGAACCGTTATCTACTGCCACAGATCAATGATCGCTTTGATCAGCTACAGGGAGCATCTTGGTTATCAAAGATAAATTTGAGGTCTGGGTACCATCAGGTTAGGGTACGGGAGGAGGACGTGGAGAAGACCGCATTCTGGAATCGTTATCGACATTACGAGTGCGTGGTGATGCCGTTTGGGCTCACCAACACGCCAGCTATATTTACGGACCTGATGAATCGGGTATGCAGACCGATGCTCGATCGCTCATTCATTGTGTTTATAGAAGACATCTTGGTGTATTCCAAGAACAGAGAGCAGCACGATAGCATCTTTGGGAGCTATTGGGAGTCTTGAGATGAGAACGGCTTTATGCCAAGTTCTCGAAGTGCGAGTTTTGGTTATGAGAGGTTCAATTCCTTGGACATCTCGTTAACCAGGAGGGGATTTTGGTCGATTCGGCTAAGATTGAGGCCGTTATGCAGTGGGAGGTTCCGAAATCTCCCTCAGATATCAGGAGCTTCTTGGTATTGGCAGGGTACTACCAGAGATTTAAACAGGATTTCTCCCAGATTGCAGTACCCCTCACTCGTCCGACAAGGAAGTGGGTGGATTTCCGGTGGGACACTGAGCAGCAGAGGGCATTTGAGACCCTCAGACAGCAACTTTGCAAGTCTCCAGTCTTGACTCTCTCGGAGGGAGTTGAGGATTTTGTAGTGTTCTGCGAATTTGCAAGTCTCCGGTCTTCATGCTGAGAGGACGAGTGATAGCCTACGCGTCGCGGCAGTTGAAGTCGCATGAGACGAGATATCCCACGCACGATTTAGAGTTGGGAGCGATAGTATTCGCTCTCATGATTTGGAGACATTATCTCTACGAGGTCTGTTGTACTATATACACGGACCACAAGAGTCTGAGACACATCATGGATCAGCCAAACCTGAACATGAGGCAGCGCAGGTGGCTGGACGTAGTCAAGGATTATGACTGTGAGATCCTTTACCACCCGGGTAAAGAGAACGTGGTTGTGGATGCCCTGAGCCGCAAGTCGGCGGGATCTTCTATTTCAGCAGCATGTATGACGATATCTGTGGATTCGCCACTCGTGGGCTTGATTAGGGAAGATCGGGCTGAGGGTGTACGGCAGGAGAACTGGAAGCTTGTGTTGGGGTACAAAGTTCTTCATGTATGACTTTGTAATGGGTTGACTTGTGTAGACCCAATTGCATGTGGTGCCTTAGCCTTTAGACTCATGAGTTAGTGAGAGTGAGAGAGAGACATGTAAACACCTCTATATAAGGTGGGTTTGTCCACTTGTAGAGGTGTGCTTGAGAGGTGTAAAGTTTGAGTGTGTGAGTGTGTGTTATTTATGTAGATGTAGATCTATGTCCCTTTTTGTAACACAATACATATTCAATACATCTCTTGAACACCCAAATCACCATGTTCATTGTGCAAACTTTAATTCAGCATGCCAAACCATGTTCTTTGTCACTACAATTGGTATCAGAGCGGGTCTTCAAGATCAAGGTGATATTTGAAGAACGATTCTCGGTTTGGCTAATATTGTCGCAATTTGAACAATTTTGGTGAGTCTCTCTCTATGATCTCTCGTAATATTTGAATTCGTGCGTTGCGTTCTTGGTTTATGATCGTTTGATTCGTTGGATCAAATTTTTCTTGAAAAACCCCATTGATGATCCAATAATTTTTTTTAAGATCAAATTCAACCAAAAATAAAATCAAAATTCGTTTACTGTTCATGTTTTAATCAAGATTCAAGCCCAATACATTGTTCGATTGTGATCCAAAAGAATGGATCTGGTACTGTTCACTTCATTGAGCCCATTTCAGATTGAATTAGCCCAAAATCTTTTGAGTTTATTACTGTTCATCGATTGTATTTGGAGTCCAATTCATATTTGTTTTGACCCGATATCATTTGCCTGTTGGTCAGTCGATTTGTACGTATGCTTTACTTAGTTGTACGATCAATTCCAGATATCTGATTTCTTCATCGTTTGATCTTTAATCGTCCGTTCTATATTCGGTTGTTCTTCATTCTTATTTTTTCTTGATTGAATCGAAAACTCGATATGGATCGAGTTCGGAATCGACTTTTACTTTGTTGATCATCGATTGAATACAAGTCGTATTTAAATCAAAATTGTATTTGATGATTGTTCGATTTTGACTAGTTCTTAAGATCGATGTCTGTATATCGATTTTTGATTGTCGATTGATTTGAAATCGATAAAGTTTTTTTTTTTAAACTCGAAAATGGAACTCAATTTCATGAATGAATTGAGTATTTGTATTTGATATTCGATGATGATGATGAACAACTCAAGAACAGATATGACTGGTGAATGAAAAGTCAAAGATAAGATGGGAAAGTCAAAATTGATGTTCTTATGAAATCAATACTAGAATCGATTAAAATAGAAGAGTTCTTTGTGATTTCGGAAGTTGTTGTTTGATGGGTATCGATTGGGAACGAATCAAATGGTGAAAAACTTCGATTTTTGAAAAAGTGAAAGTTGCAGTCGATTGATGAACATATGGGTTTTGGTTTTGATAAGACGATTTGGTTTAAGACATGAAGGACTATTGCTTGTTGGTTTGAAATCGTGATCTGATTGTTCGTATGGGAAGATGATTTCGATCGTTGATGAACGAAGGGCTCTCGCATGGTTATGAACCGGGAAGCAAGGTCTGTTAATGGATATGTGATAATCGAATGATTGATCTCGTTTGTTCATTGGCATCAACTGGAAAAGCGAAGCCTGTTTGGACTTTGATGAAATCGATTTGGACGATAGGGCTTTACATGGTTAATGAACGAAGAGTTATCGATCGATTTCTTCGAAAATTTGGGTTTGATGATCTGTAAAACGAAAATTTGATTTTGGAATTGGGGCGTATTGTTCGAACATTTGGAGTCGATGGGTGATGATAGAACGAACAAAATTTTTTTCGTTTTGTGGTGATTTTTGGATGTCGACGAGTTTTTGGATGTTTGGGTTGAACTGAGAAACGAACGAAAAATGATCGACTATGATTTGGTGAATAAGATTCGAAGGGAACAGATGGGTGAATGTACGAAGGGTTCCTGTGTATTGGATTGATGAATTGGAGAAGAACTGTAAGGAACGAAGGGTGATCTGAATGTACGAAGGGTTACTGTTCATTACTGTTCATATATAAGGCTTCGAATGCTTCGCATTCATGTGTTTGGGAAAAATTTTGGGAAGAGGAGAGAAAATCAAAAATTCGTGCTTTTGGGTGAAAAATTTCCGTGTGTTTGGTGCCTGAGCTTTCGTACGAAGCGTTGCCTGAGAGTTTCGTGCGTTACCTGTATACTCAATTTGGGAAGAAGAAAACAAACTCAATTTCGAATTGGGTCCCTAATCTTTTAACAAAGTGACACAAATGGTCCAACTTCGAATGTTGGGAAAGCGCTTCGTATGATCGATAAAATTTTCGCATGATTGGCTCAAAAAGCAAAATTTTCGAAAATCACCCCTGAAATTTCGAATGGTTGTCAATTGGGAAAAGGCTTCGAATGTTTTGCAATAAGCTTCGAACACTTTGATCAAAAAGCAGAATTTTCGAATTCAGCCCCTAAAATTCCGAATGGTTGTCAATTGGGAAAAGGCTTCGAATGTTTTGCAAAAAGCTTCGAACATTTTGATCAAAAAGCAGAATTTTCGAATTCAGCCCCTGAAATTTCGAATGTTTGACACTTTTCACCCAAATTCGAAAATTTTGAAGTTTCGAATGTTTGATAATTTTCACCCAAATTCGAAAATTTTGAAGTTTCGAATGTTTGACACTTTTCACCCAAATTCGAAATTTTTTTTTGGAGCTTCGAATATTTTGGGGATTCTTCGTATGTTTGGTGCAAATGGCAGAATTTTCAAAAATAGTCCCTGAGGCTTCGAATGTTTGGCGGTTCATACACAAATTCGAAAAAGGACTGTTTTTGCTGAAAATTGAAGAAAATGCATTTCAAGCCCCTGCAGTTTGTGCAAATTGACGCTTTCTACCCAGCTTTGGAAAAGGGGGAGAGTTTTGCATATTTGGCTGTTTTGGGCTCACCGGGTCACTGCAGAATTTTGAAATTGACAATTTCTACCCATTTTTTAGAAATTTTGTCAAAGGCGATCCGTGAACGAAGCTACAAATTCAATATTTTTTGGATTTTCTGGGTTGAAGCACAAAGTTTATGCCACATGTTAAGGGGGAGTTTTGACACGAAAAATTCCAAATAGAGCACGTTCTTTTTCCTTTGGTGTTTTATAATCAATTTTCGATTATAAAAAGGGGGAGAAGTTTTATATGGAAATTCGAACTTGAATTTTTCATATTACACGGATTTGAAGACCGAAGTGATCTTGAAGTTTTGAAGCTTACGAGATGATGCAATTGGAAGTTCGGAAGTGATGTATTCGAAATGGGTTTGGTTTTATTGAAGATTTTTGGGATGTGTTTTTATGCGCAACTTTTGGGTGATTATTTGAAGTTAATCATTCGTTGCTACGTGGTTTGTATGGTCTCACATCCTAGAGCTCAAATTAAAGAATTATGGAAGAATTGAAGATTGAAGTTCGTTTCGACATGTGTCACCCTTGAGGCTCGAACAGCGTAGTGCTTGATTTTGGAAGATTTGAAGTGGGTCATCCATTCCTAACTTTGAGGGGGAGAATGTTGGGGTACAAAGTTCTTCATGTATGACTTTGTAATGGGTTGACTTGTGTAGACCCACTTGCATGTGGTGCCTTAGCCTTTAGACTCATGAGTTAGTGAGAGTGAGAGAGAGACATGTAAACACCTCTATATAAGGTGGGTTTGTCCACTTGTAGAGGTGTGCTTGAGAGGTGTAAAGTTTGAGTGTGTGAGTGTGTGTTATTTATGTAGATGTAGATCTATGTCCCTTTTTGTAACACAATACATATTCAATACATCTCTTGAACACCCAAATCACCATGTTCATTGTGCAAACTTTAATTCCGCATGCCAAACCATGTTATTTGTCACTACAGCTTGAGAGGATCAGGGGCGAGATCACCCGATTTGTGTAGGATAGTCGAGGACTGTTGACCCGTTATGGTCGGGTATGGGTTCTGATGTCTGGTGGGGTTAGACAGATTGTACTGGAGGAGGCTCATAAGTCTCGTTTCTCTATTCACCTGGGGGCCACCAAGATGTACCGGGATCTGAGTTTGAGTTACTGGTGGTCGTGCATGAATAGAGAGATTGCTTGGTACGTCGAGAGGTGCTTGACCTGCAAGATGGTCAAGGCAGAGCACCAGAGGCCGCATGGCAAGCTACAGCCTCTGGAGATTACCATGTGGAAATGGGAGCAGATCTCGATAGACTTTATCACCAAGTTGCTGAGGACGGCGAAGGGATATGATGTTATATGGGTCGTCGTGGATCGAGTGACCAAGAGTGCCCATTTTCTGCCCATCCGGGAGATCTCATCGGCCGAGAAGCTGGCCTGTATATCTGCGAGATTGTTGCTATCCATGGAGTTCCGGTCTCTATTGTGTTAGACTGTGATGTTCGATTCACCTCCCGTTTCTGGCAGAAGTTCCATGAGGAACTGGGCACACGGCTGCAATTCAGCACAGCTTATCATCCGCAGACGGACGGTCAGAGTGAGCGGACTATACAGACCCTCGAGGATATGCTGAGAACCTGCATTATCGATTTCGGTGGGAGCCGGGACTCCTACTTTCCCCTTGCAGAGTTGTCCTACAACAACAGCTTTCACTCCAGCATTGGTTCCCCACCTTATGAGATGTTCTATGGACGGAGATGTCGCACCCCAGTCTGTTGGGGTGAGGTTGGCCATAGGGTGATGGGTTGGACAGAGGTAGTTATGCAGACTACCGAGAGGATCCAGCAGATCAGACAGCGGCTGCAGACTGCTCATAGTCTGCAGAAGAGTTACGTCGACCGGCGCCGATCTGAGTTGGAGTTTCAGTTTGGCGACATGGTACTACTGAAGGTCTCACCCTGGAAGGGTGTGATTCGCTTCATAAAGAGGGGGAAGTTGGGTCCCTGATATATTGGACCATTTCGGGTTATTGCCAGGGTTGGCAAGCTGGCATATAGGCGAAATCATCCTCAATGGGGGAGAATTGTAACGCCCGAGAGTTGGGCTAAACGTTAAGGGGATAACAATAATAAATATTTGTTAATCAAATAATTAAAATCCTCAAATAGGATAAATTTTCTTCGTGTGCGTTACAGGTTATATAAATACTTATTTATTATATACATGTTATGTGGACAAATATTATGGGTATGTAATATTTGTATAAATCTTGTTATAAACTTATCGAAAAGTGATAAAATAACATTTCTAAATAGAAGATTATTTAGGATAAATAATCTTAACGAAAATTGTAACGATCTCAAACTATATAAGACGTATTTGGTCTAGATACATTTAAGGGTGAACCCAAGTAATAAAACGATAATTTTTCCGTTTTTCGATAATAATTGATCGGGTACTTTTTACGACGTTAGTTATTGATTATAAATGATTTGGATAAAATTTTATTATAAAGCGTATAATGATTTTATTAATAAATAGTTAAGGGGTTATAGTGTAACTTGAACGATATATTGTGTTAATACAAGAATAACTTAGGGACCATAAATGTAAGTCTAATTTATAAATTGCAAACCAACATATCGTGTAAGAAAGAAATATAAGAAAGGTCGTACATATTTTATTAATTAAAATGATACGTGTTGATAAAAGAGAAGTAATAGTACACCTTCTAATAATACGTGTTAACCTTTCAAGTATGTTCATACACATCTAATTAATTGAAGTTATACGTGTAATTCTTATGGGTGACTAATCTTTTGATATTGTACGAGTGATTCAAAAATTCTTGATATAAATAGAGGTATCCTTTGAGCAATTCTTACGATAGAAAATGATAATAACCAAAGATATAAACAATATAAAGAAGGGCCAGAAATATTGAATTACAGTTCAGAACTTTTGAGCAATGAGTCATAAATAAAGAAAGTGTGATATAGCGACGATTACGACAATAGTTAGTAACCACTAACTAGTCAAGTGAGTGCATATTTACTTTCATCTTATACATAGATATGAAATATTCAATATAATTACGTAGTATGTGTGCATATTATTTGGAGTAAATTACACGAATGGTCCCTATGCTTTGGGGTAATTTGTGTGCTTGGTCCTCAACTTATTTTTTAACTCGGAATGTCCCTACTGTTTTTTTTTGTTACGCGCTTGGTCACTATTGTTTGTTTTTTTACACGTTTGGTCATTGTCTTATCTAAAAATACTATTATTTAAATAGGAAAAATGATGGGGTATAAGATAAGGTGAAGGGTGGGGTTGGGGTGTGATAATTTAAATAAATTAAAAAAATCAAGGGCAAAATTGTCTTTTTAGGTAATACAGGGACCAAGCACGTAACAAAAACAAACAGTAGCGACCTTCCGAGTTAAAAAAATAAGTTAGGGATCAAACGCGCAAATTACCCTTAAACCATAAGGACCATTCGTGTAATTTACTCTATTATTTGTCTTCCTGATATCTATGCGGGATGAACGTTTTATACATGTTTTAAATAATTTAAATTGTATATGTATTTTATATCTACAAATATGTTGCGTAGAACATGGGCAGATAAATAATGAGGAATGAAAGATGATATAGATGAATATTGGCAGCTGCGCCATAACCCGTAAGTATTTTTGACTTAAGTGTTCACCAGATGTACTCTAAATATCCTGCCAGCTACGCCTAAAGGATAATATTGGCAGTTGTGCCTAATAGAGAACATCATAATCCTTGCAGTTGCGCCTAAAGGACAATATTGGCAGTTGTGCCTAATAGGGAACATCATAATTCTAGCAGCTGCGCCTAAATGATAATATTGGCAGCTGCGCCTAAATGATAATATTGGCAGCTGCGCCTATATGATAATATTGGCACCTGCGCCTATATGATAATATTGGCAGCTGCGCCTAAATGATATTGGCAGTTGTGCCTAAATGATAATTTTGGTATATGTGCGTAATAGATAACATTGGTAGTTGTTCCATTGGCAGCGATGGAACTTCGTGCTTGTTGCTTAGGACAATCCTTAGGAATGATTAAATGAAGAATAAATGATTCTTAGGGTATATCCTTAAGAATAAAGAATATAATGTGGATGGGTAACTGGGTTAATTGTTTGATGATGAAACATAATAATTTTACTATTGTGGGTTGAAAACCCTATGTACTCACCAGGTTTCCCAACCTGACCCACCCAGTTTATTTGAATCACAGGTATCGATGCGAAGATGCATTACACTAAGAGATTAAAGGAGATGTAAATCACTAGTGTAAACGAATGTAAGGTCTGTTTATGCTTATGTTTCTGTATTGACGATGACATCCCAATGTTTTAAAATGAATAAAATACATTTCTTCGTAAATGCTTTGATAATGTATTTATCATGTTTTTCTGGGAACAAATTCCATAATATTATTCTTTAAAATGAATACTCTGATTTTCAAATAAGCATAAATAAAGTTTTTAAAATGACCGTGAATTTGGGGATGTCACAGTTGGTATCAAAGCATTAGTTTAAGCGAACTAGGAATAAGGATTTATTTCTAGACTTAAACTTAGAATGCTAAGCGATGATCGAGAAGAGTGTGTCTAATATATTTTAGATAGTACACCTGAATAGACACAAGCACTAGCTTATTTTAGGAAAAATGCTTAAATTGATTTTATGTGCTAAATGATTTATGATGCTTTCTGATGTCATTATTTGATCTGATCTATGGTCTATTGCCGACCGGATCTGAAAATTTTATATGTTCAGATTTTCTTACGTTTAATTACGTTATTAGAACTGACATGTAAATTTTAGAGGTGATAAGAAGACTTACGATAGTTGACATTGATAACTTCGTAAATAAACCAATCGAGTGACATCGTAAAATAATACATAGCAAGTGATACCGTAAATAGTGTATTAATACCTACAGAGTAGTATCGTACCTTTAGAGTGTGTTTATTGATAGTAACATTGGAGGAGTATTGTACATGTGAAGTACACTTTCAAATGGCGGGATGATAAAACTTTGGTGTGATACATGAAGTCGTCTCACCGCTTGGCGATTCCACTGCCAACCAGATTGAAGCAGTGATCGCTTACGGAGTTAGAAGAGCTAAAAATTGTGATGAATAGTTCGACAATATCAAAATTGATGTTGTGCAAGATTTAGAAGACTTCAATGAGGATTAAAGGAAAGGCTAACATAGTTTTCAGACTCAATAGGCCAAGACCTTGTCTAACGTTGTGATGTAGTATGCAGTTCGAGTGGTGTGTTAAGAGTTGATCTATACCTTGTATAGGATGCTCGAACTTAGTGTTTAAATATGCATAGTGACAATTGACTTCCATCACATCCATACGAAAGTTCCATAGTGTGTTAATCCAAATTTAACATACAGGATTAGAGTGGTGAAATCAGTCATTTGGTTGTGAAAGGTTGAGTGACTTACTTGTCTAAGTAAGGTGGAGTACTTAGTTGAAGAAGCAATACACGCATAGTAATGCAAGAGAAGAGATGTTACTGTCAGGAATGACCGAGAACCAAGTTGAAGCTCGAAGAACATGCTAACATGCAGCTAAAATGAAGACTTCCTAGGATTGGCTTTTACGACGTAGACTTAAAAGATACACCAATGAGAAGAAAATTTTCTCATATAAAGGAATGATGACGTCATGAAGAAATAGAATGATGTGCATGGTGACTTGCATGAGCAATTGGATAGAATTTGTCTCCATACCGCTAGAGTATATACTGGTTTAGTGTGCCTTGTAGACTGGCATTACCCCAGAGAGAATTTTTGTGAAAAGTTTGGAAGTGAAATTCCTAGAGACCTAGGAAAGAATGAGAATATGCTAGATCGAGCATATGCGTGAGAAGGATCCTAGAAGGCGAGGCTAGGAAAGCCAAGATAGAGACACAAAATCCCTAAAGAAATTGTTGTATGTGCTTGTTTGAACACACTCATGTGTGATAAGTTGCTTTGTGGTTTTTTTTGGTGACTTGGGGACCGCGAGGCAATTCTTGGGACGACTATGAGTAGGTGTGAAAGGTAGTAGAGGCCTATACTACCATAAGCACAGGACTCACACTTGGATCAGGGAAAGTCACAAGGTTACCAAGGCGCTAGAAATTGATTATGTTTTGTTCATGTATGTCGTTACCATCGATTCGGTAATGAACAAGAAGATGATTGTTATTCCAACCCTAGTGGTCATATCATATCGAGTCCGACTATGATATGTATTCTACATGGTTCATAGAACCAAGTTCGATGTAGCATGTAACTTAAGCCAGAAGATTGAAGTAAAAGATAATCGAAGCGATCAATAGAAGTATCGCGATCACCGTTAAGGTAAGAAGCTTGTAGCTAGAAGTGTTACTATATCACATTAGAACATGAAGGAAGGCTTCTTCCGTGATAGTATTCGCCTCTTAGAGGTAAGAGTCTAGTTCGATGTGAATCTGATGTGTTATGCATTGGAAGGTCATTAGAATATGGCTACTCGACTTGTTGTTGTAACCAAAGTAAAGACCTTATCTTGGGATAAGTCCATGACCGAATTTAAGAAGAAGCAGGAGTCTCCGTTAAAGATCGAGTTTGTAACTCGAATCCTAGGACTGAAGGTCCGACATAGGATGAAGAGTGAGTGTAAGTTCGGGCACCACTAACAGCTAAGAAGCCCAAGAGTTTGATACTCGTTTCAAAAAACAAAGGAGTTACGGTTGATGTAGAAAGGATAAGAAGACACATAAGGATGTTTGTTATGCGTCTATGTCCAAGTACTTTAGATGTGGTCAAGATGATCAACTGAAGAGCGACAAGTTAATCGTCTCAACAAAGAGGAAAATAAATTATTAAGTTTATCAACCGTTGTTATTGCTAGAATTACCCTCTTACACCATTTTTTTTACACGGCTACGTTGGTAAACGACTTCGTGCTTGTCGTGATCTTGATCAGACCATGATTTTGAGAAACGAGAAGATCACTCGTTGCGAGCACACACAATGATGCTACGTTGGTGATGATAAAGTCATTAATATGACGATCATAAGTTTCTTTCAAAGAGAAAGAAGATTAACAATCACAGAGACGGATCCGACTTGGGCTTTGATTGGTTGTAAGTAGCAGCAGAAAAGAGATTGAACCCAAGTGAGGGAGAACCAACCATTAAGGCAAAAGTGAGAAAGACAACTCTTACTTGAATAATAATAATAATAATAATAATAATAATAATAATAATAATAATAATAATAATAAAATCATAATAAATAAAAGCGAGTAGCGGAGATCGTATGTATTCGTTAGGTTTGTAATTTCAAGGACGAAATCATCTTAAGTGGGGTAGAATTGTAATGCCCTAGAGTTAGGCTAAACGTCAAGGGGATAACAATAATAAATATTTGTTTATCAAATATTTAAAATCCTCAAATAGGATAAATTTTCTTCGTATGCGTTACAGGTTATATAAATATTTATTTATTATATACATGTTATGTGGACAAATATTATGGGTATGTAATATTTGTATAAATCTTGTTAGAAACTTATCGAAAAGTGATAAAATAATATTTTTAAATAGAAGATTATTTAGGATAAATAATCTTAACGAAAATTGTAACGATCTCAAATTATATAAGACGTATTTTGTCTAAATACATTTAAGGGTGAACCCAAGTAATGAAACGATAATTTTTCCGTTTTTCGATAATAATTGATCGGGAACTTTTTACGACGTTAGTTATTGATTATAAATTATTTGGATAAAATTTTATTATATAGGGTATAATGATTTTATTAATAAATAGTTAAGGGGCTATAGTGTAACTTGAAGGATATATTGTGTTAATACAAGAATAACTTAGGGACCATAAATGTAAGTATAATTTATAAATTGCAAACCAACATACGTGTAATATAAACAAATATAAGAAAGGTCGTACATATTTTATTAATTAAAATGATACGTGTTGATAAAAGAGAAGTAATCGTACACCTTCTAATAATACGTGTTAACCTTTCAAGTATGTTCGTACACATCTAATTAATTAAAGTTATACGCGTAATTTTTGTGGGTGACTAATCTTTTGATATTGTACGAGCGATTTAAAGGTATCCTTTGAGCAATTCTTATGATAGAAAACGATAATAACCAAAGATATAAACAATATAAAGAAGGGCCATAAATATTGAATTAGAGTTCAGAACTTTCGAGTAAGGAGTCATAAATAAAGAAAGTGTGATATAGCGACGATTACGACAATAGTTAGTAACCACTAACTAGTCAAGTGAGTGCATATTTACTTTCATCTTATACATAGATATGAAGTATTGAATATAAATTACGTGCTATGTGTGCATATTATTTGTGTTCCTGATATCTATGTTGTGTGAACGTTTTATACATGTTTTAAATGATTTAAATTGTATATGTATTTTATATCTACGAATATGTTGGGTAGAACATGAGTAGATAAATAATGAGGAATGAAAGATGATATAGATGAATATTGGCAGTTGCGCCATAACCCATAGGTATTTTTGATTTAAGTGTTCACCAGATGTACTGTAAATATTCTGGCAGTTACGCCTAAAGGATAATATTGGCAGTTATGCCTAATACAGAACATCATAATCCTGGCAGCTGCACCTAAAGGATAATATTGGTACTTGGTAGTTGTGCCTTATAATGAACATCATAATTCTGGCAGCTGAGCCTAAATGATAATATTGGCAGCTGCGCCTAAATGATATTGGCAGTTGTGCCTAAATGATAATATTGGCAGATGTGCCTAATAGATAACATTGGTAGCTATTCCATTGGCAGCGATGGAACTTCGTGCTTGTTCCTTACGACAATCCTTAGGAATGAATAAATGAAGAATAGATGATTCTTAGGGTAGATCCTTAAGAATAAAAAATATAATGGGGATGGGTAACTGAGTTAATTGTTTGATGATGAAACATAATAATTTTACTATTGTGGGTTGAAAACCCTATGTACTCACCAGGTTTCCCAACCTGACCCACCCAGTTTATTTGAATCACAGGTATCGATGCGAAGATGCATTACACTAAGAGATTAAAGGAGATGTAAATCACTAGTGTAAACGAATGTAAGGTCTGTTTATGCTTATGTTTCTGTATTGACGATGACATCCCAATGTTTTAAAATGAATAAAATACATTTCTTCGTAAATGCTTTGATAACGTATTTATCATGTTTTTCTGGGAACAAATTCCGCAATATTATTCTTTAAAATGAATACTTTAATTTTCAAATAAGCATAAATAAAATTTTTAAAATGGCCGTGAATTTGGGGATGTCACATGCGGGAGCATATCCGGATCTATTTGCTACAGCAGACTTCGAGGACAAAGTCTAATTCAAGTGGGAGGAGAGTTGTAACATCCCTAGATTTGCAGGTATTTCCGAATCCTCTCTTTTATTATTATTTTGTCATTTGTAGTCCCTGGGGTTGGAAGAGTCGAGCCATGAGAAGCCTAAGGGCTAAAGTTGCAACTTTGAGAACAAGACGAGTACGCTAAGCATACTAGGCGCACCCTAGTATGTTGGGTGCACACTTGTATATGCTAGGCATACTCACGACAGATGGAAACCCTAATATTTAGGGTTTGGGTGTTATATAAACGTCCTTATGAGCTCAAAACCTCCATCATCTCAGCCTCCATAGTTTTAAACCGTTTTCCCCAAACCCTAACCCCTTTCTTGAGTGTGTGAGGTAAAAATGTGTGTTTTGAGTAGTTGGGGAAGAAGGTGTTGCGTCAAGAAGTTGGAGAAGGAGGACAAGCTTGTATATTTGAGGTATCTTTGTGCTCTAGAAGCTTCAGGAGGTAAAAAGCTCCAACATTTATGCTTGTATGATGAAGATCTTGCCATATTAGCTTTATGAGACCATTTCTTGTCCCAAAAGTCCCAAGTTGGTGCATGTTATGTTTTGAACGAAATAAGTTGTCCTTTCAAACCCTAAAAAGGGTCCTAAGTGATAAAAATGATGTCCCAATGGCTAAAAGTGTCCCATGCATGTAGTAGAAAGGTCTTAATGGGTTAAGACCATGTATTAAGAACTTTATGGACGTCCAACGTCTTAAAGTTCGAGACTTTATGGTTCTAAGGCACATTTGGTCGATGGATCTGGAGTTTGGGCTTAATTGCTTAAGCCATTAAGCACTTATTAGGGTTTTGGTGAAACTTGTGTACGCCCCACATAATTTTTGTATGCCCAGCGTACTTAGTCAACCACCCCGATGGTGGTCAACGCAAAGCGGAGTACGCCCAGCGTACCAGAGGAGTACGCCCCACGTACGCCCTCTGTTGGGCTTTTGGCGATTTGGGCTCCTTTTTGCGCCAGTTTGACATGGTACTTGTTGGACTTTCTGAATAGATGTGCTTTAGGCCGGTAGTGGTAATAGATCTTAAAATAAGGCCCGATTAGGGAGTTGGGCTCAATTAGGAAAATTGGGCCAATGATGGACCTTATGTATATGGGCTTTTGGATAATGAATTTGGTATTGGGCCTTGGCCCAAATTAGAGAAAAGGTAAAATGGACTATCTTGACCCTTAGTCAAGATTGATATCCCAAGTGTTGACTTAGCATTCGTTATTTTGGATAGTTCGGGATTTTCGGTGAGACAACGGTCGAAGACTTTCAGTCCAGCTCAGCACTACTTGTGAGGTGAGTTTTCCTCACTATACTTAAAGGGTCGAAGGCACCAATGCCAACCCTTTTCGTATTTGTATCCGGGTTTATTGCATTATGATATGCTTAGTGACATGTTAGGTCGGTATCCTGGTATATAGGATGATACTATGTTAGTGACCTGTTAGGTCGGTATCCTGGTATATAGGATGATGTTATGATTAGTGATCTGTTAGATCAGTCTGACTTTTTGTATATGCTAGCATTTGTTATCTATGTGTTGATTGTATGATTGGGTGTGGGTTGAGGCGAACCTGCTTTGTGTTGTAGGCGAACATACCCAGGGCGGACCGAATAGACTGCAGGCCATGGGGGCATATGGCCGAAGGCCCAGAGAACGGTCCAGACAGGCTGAAGGCCTGGGTGGGCGGACCAGACATGCTAAAGGTTCTGAGAGTGGGCCAGATAGACTGCAGGCTCGGTGAGGGCAATCCATTCATTCTGTAGAGTATATATGCATGTTGTTTATTTGCTATGATATGGTTATGTTGTATGGCGTTGGTATTTTGGGGGAACTCACTAAGCTTCAGACTTACAGTTTTGGATTTTGTTTCAGGTACTTCAGATGATCGCGGGAAGGCGGAGGCGTAATCGTGCACCTCCTCACATTTTTATGATCTTGATTTCTTGGATACTCTGATATGAAACTATTTTGAAAACATTTTGTAATAATTAATGGTTTTTGAATGCTTGAAAAAGTTTTAAATTGGCTTGAATTTTATGGATATTACATAGTAGTAGTTGTGATACCAGAAGAGAAGACATGAGCACAAGGTCAAGAATTAGATAGTAGGTTACTATTTATTTTATTCCTTATTATGCATGTAAATAGATAGATTTTTGTATTGTAAACCCGTGATTTTTCCAAAGATGTAAATGTTTTAATTTGTGTAGAATTATGCACTTGTTATATGCAACTTTGATATATCTCTAGATTATATGTTAGAAAATTCGGGTCGTTACAATGTAGAAGTTGTGGTGGAAACAATTGAAGGTGTTCATGTATAAGGTGAATGTTGAAAATGGAAGATTGGGTTTTTTGTTTGGATAAAACTGCACAAATGGTCCCTGTGGTTTACACAAAATTGCCACTTTGGTTCAAAAAAGTTTGGGCTAGCACCACAAGTCCAAAGTTTTCATTTTCTTGCATATTTGGTCCAATGGGTTAACTTCCGTCTATTTCCCTCTGTTAAGTTATGTTTGACTAGTCAAATTAGGGGTATTTTGGTCATTCCCTATTTATGCCCCTTATTTTATATTAATAAAGGAGAGTTCGTATGTATGCCTCGCCATACGGATAATATCGAGCCTAATTCACATTTATAGTCCTTAAAAACCGTGAGTCGATACAATTTCCCTCCTCATTGACTGAGGATCAAGAACCCTAAACTGATTACCAAGGTTGATAGCTTCGATCAGGCGACTTTCGTAGTGAATGCATATACCAATGTGGCACTTAAGGTTGTCAAGCACGTCATTCGACCCAAGGGTGGTTTATGGTACGTAATTTTATTTTTGATCATTTTCTTGATTTGCTTACAAGAAATCATACCTTCTGAAGTTTGTTTTTTGCTCTTGTGTTGAAGATGGACACCCTACATTATTTACCATCAAGCTACGTCATGGAGGTGAGTTCACAAAGTTTTCAAATGTCAACTACATTGAGGGTACTGTGACGTACGTAGATATGGTGGATATAGAAGAGTTTTCTATTCACGAGATGGATGCGATTATGAAAGGGTTAGGATACTCAGTTCCTCCAGTTATCTACTATCATTTTCGAGTGCCAAAGGGAGACATGCATTTTGGGCTACGGGCCCTAGGAAATGATGATGATGTCCTCAATCTTGCCCAGTATGTGAAGGAGCATAAACTGATAAGGGTTTACACCGAACATGGTATTACTAACTTGCTTACGTACTTTATGGCTCCTAAACCTATACGAAAAGTTATTATTGAGCAATTAGAGGAGATTGATGAACATCAAACCCTCCCAAGTAATAACCAACCAGTGGCATGCCACAAACATGCATACCACCTATGATAGCAAATGAAGCTGCTTTAGCCTTGTCGATATCCCCTGAATATACACAGAAAAGGGAATTTATCAAGGACAAACCATTGTCATCATGTATTAAGAAATTGGTGATGGATGATGTTGGTGTTGATAGGATTGGTGGGAATAAGGATGATGCAGCTAATGAATTTGACCAGGGATTTAATGAATTTGATAAGGCATGTAATGATATTGACCAAGATTTTTTAATGAATTTCATGAGGCATGTAATGATATTGACCAGGGATTTAATGAATTTGATGAGGCAGCTAATGACTTTGATATTGGGTTGTACCAACAGATTTTATAGTCTAATAAACAAAATGTAGATGATGAGGTTCATGAAGGTGAGGCAATGCAGTTAATAAGGAAGTCACTGAAGAAGAGAATCATGACAGAAATGAAATGAATGATGAGAATGTAGAGATGAGAGATTTTGCAGTTGATGATGGAAGTGAAGATAACATAGAGACTGATGAAGAGAATCATGAAAGAAGTGATGAGAGTGAGGACAGTGATGATAGTGATTTCTGGGTGGATGAAGACAACATAATCCCTGATGTAGAAGTAGATATGAGGGATTTTTACATGAATATAGATCTTGAAGCAGAATTTCTTGAAAAAAGATTATCAAAGCATAGATATAATGAGAGTGATGAGGTCAATGAAGAGTTGGATGTTATAGATAATAATCAATGGGATTCATTGGATGAGGGTTCTGATATAGATAGGAAAAGAAGAGTTGTAATAAAGGAATTGGGGAAGGATACTAGGTGCTCTCAAGGTGAGATACACAAGGTAACTTTTAGGATAGGACAAAAATATAAAAATAAGAAGGAGTTAAAGGAAAAGATACAATTGCATGCACTGGAAACAAGAAGGAATATATTCTTTGTGAAAAACGACAAAATGAGGTTAAGGGCAATCTGTAAAGGAACTGTAGCCTTTAGTGATGGTCATGTGGGTGAACCTACCCCTTGTCCTTGGGTGATACAAGGTTCTAGGTCAGATGTAAATAGTAATCGGTTCATAAAAACTTACAACCACGAACATAGATTCCTCCAGACAAGAAAATTTAGATCTGCAACAGCAAAGTTTATCTCTAAACGGATAATGGACCAGATTGAATCCAACCCAACAATCCCAGTCAGATCTCTTCAAGAACAACTTCAAAAGGATTATCAAGTTTGATTCTCTATTCACAAGGTATTCATGGCCAAATCTACTTCAAAAAAACTTGACCAGGGTGATTATAAAAAGCAATATGATGTTCTTAGAGATTACATCCTGGAGTTGCAGTCTACTAATCTAGAAACCACTGTGAAGTTAGAGTTTGATTCAGAACCCAACCTAAGTGCTACCTCAAGAAGGTTTAAAAGGATGTATGTGTGTTTGGGTGGAATGAAGAAGGGGTTTAGAGCTTGCCTGAGGGATTTTCTAGGTTTTGATGGGGCATTTATGAAGGGCCCTTTCCCAGGACAAATTTTAACTGCAGTTGGGGTAGACTCCAACAATGGAATATACCCCCTAGCTTATGCCATTGTCGAGACTGAGAACACTGACAGTTGGAAGTGGTTTCTAGAGTGTATTGCAGATGATCTGGACCTATATGCAAACTCAAACTTCACATTTATAAGTAACAGACAAAAGGTTTGTAATTTGTTGTTTATATTTGACATATTTGGATGTACTATATTAACTATGTTTTAATTCCTTTACAGGGATTGCAGGCTGCCATTTCTCAGTTGTTCCCATGTGCTGAGCACAGGTTTTGTCTCAGGCATATACATGACAATATGAGAAAAACATGGAGAACTAATGAGTACAAAGAACACTTGTGGAATTGTGCTACAGCTACAACAATACCAGAGTTCAATCATAGGATGCAAGAATTCAGCTCATATGATATAGAAGCTTATAATTGGTTGAAGCAGATTCCTCCACAACACTGGGCAAGAAGCCACTTCACAGGTATATACTTCAGCTTCCAAATTTACCTTTTTGTGTTAGTATATGTTTGATCCTGACATTATTGTGGTGTTTTCAGGTAGAGCAGTTTCAGATATGCTTCTGAATAATCTTTGTGAAGTTTTTAATAGCAAATTGATTGAGGGAAGGGACAAGCCACTGATAACCTGCTTGGAGTACATTAGGGAGTATATGATGAAAAGAATATGCAATGTCATAAAGGTGAAAAAGAAGTGTGTTGGTCCACTAACCCCATCTGCAACAAAGATCATGGAGAAGAATGTGAATTGGGCATCTCAGTACACAGCTAGGTGGAATGGGTCAGATAAATACCATGTGCAAGGGCCATGGCAGGATCAACATGTTGTTGACATGGTTGAAAGAGTATGCAGTTGTAGGAAGTGGGAATTAACAGGACTCCCTTGTAAGCATGTCATGGTAGTCCTAAATGACAAAGCAGATAATGGTGAGGAAGTTGGAGAGCTACACACTTATGCCCACAGGGTGCACTGGCTAGAAACATGGAAAACAGCTTATGTGTACAAGGTAGAGCCTATTAAAGGTCGAGCAATGTGGCCTATAAGTGAATGCCCAATTAAAATCACCCCTCCTCTACACCATAATCAGCCTGGAAGGCCCAAGAAAAAGAGGAGGCAATCTATTGAGGAGAAAAGCCAGAAGAAGGGAGACAATGTTGCTAGTGGTTGTGGGAGTCAAAACCATATTGCTAGTGGGAGTGGAAAGCTTACAAGAAAGTTTATCCAAGTAACTTGCAGCAAGTGTAAAATTAAAGGGCACAATGCTAGAACTTGCAAAGGCCAAGGGAGTAAGTGATGGGATTTCAAGGGATTTTGATGTATGTAGGGGTATAAGTGCCTTTTTGGGATAATGTTATGTTTATGTGTATTGTATGTTTAGTACTTTATGTGTTTTGGGGTTTAAGCAATTTGGATGTTATTTTTGGTACTTGATAGTGTACCCCTGTGATGTATGGGAACAATTTACACTGGATTTGATGTAATGGCTTATGTTATGTTTAATGTCTTGATGTTATTCTCATGTATAATTTTTTGTTGTAGAACTTGACCAATATGCCCTTTTAAACAAAACATACAATTGGCATTCATAATGTGTAAACCACAAACTAAATAAATTGACCAATATGCCCTTTTAAACAAAACATACATTTGTCATTGATAATGTGTAAACCACAAAAAAAAAAATTGACCAATATGCCCTTTTAAACAAAACCACAAACAAAATAAATTGGTCAAAATGTACATACCAAATATAATCACCATTGACAAATTCTTGCAAAACATGTCTTACATTGCTTACATTTTAACCACAAAAGACTACCACAAAGTATTGCCCAAAAGATTACATTGCTTAAACAAGATACTACCAAAAACATTAAAACACTACCCAAACCATTACACTTCAATATACTGCTTAGAAACCACCCAAACCATTACACTTCAATCTACTTCTTATAAACCAGAACAAACACGAACAGCACCCAACTGCATAACAGGTAACACTTGAGTCTTGTGTTTTGTGACTTCAATTTTTTGATTGACCTCAGCAGTCCAGGTATAATAGCTTTTGAACGTTCACAAATTGGACCATCAAACCACCCAATAAATCGACATTTGGATCCCTTCGAAATTTAAGAAACAAAAGAAGATCGTAACATGTAATGGGAGATTTATGCTGAAATCCAAAAAAAAAACATTTGCGTACCTCGGTAGGGCATCCCCAGAAGCGGCTACCTGGATTTTTTGTCAGTCCATGTTGTGCGAACTATGGCCATTTTACCACAAAAACAAAGCACCATTTTTTATTTTGATTTCTTGAAGAAATCGAAGACGATCGCAGAGTTGAAGAAGACCAAGCTGAGAACGACGACAAAGAGGGATTGGGATTCGTTCTTATAGGACTCCTTTATTAATATAAAATAAGGGGCATAAATAGGGAATGACCAAAATACCCCTAATTTGACTAGTCAAACATAACTTAACAGAGGGAAATAGACGGAAGTTAACTCATTGGACCAAATATGCAAGAAAATGAAAACTTTGGACTTGTGGTGCTAGCCCAAACTTTTTTGGACCAAAGTGGCAATTTTGTGTAAACCACATGGACCATTTGTGCAGTTTTGTCTTTTGTTTGTTATCCTTTTTAGTTAATGAAATTTAATTTGGAGGAGCAGGTTGTGAGGCAAGAGTTATTGATATCCCAAGAGACAAAAACATTAAGTTGCAACAATCCTCTTGTTCAACTACTTTTTCATAATTAAATCTGGAATATTTATTATCTATCTCTTCTAATAAATGAAACCTAAAAATGACACGTGTCAGTTTTTTGTCTCTTTGACATGTGTTATTTTTCTTTGATTTTTATTATTTCATTTTTTTTTTGTAACAAATCAAATTGATATCCTAATAACATTATTATGTTTATTTTGCTTAACAAATTAATTCATAATTACTTACAATCAACAATATCTTGGTTTTTTTTTACATTTATTATTTTTTATCTATATAAAAATTTTAAATATACCGACCGTGGTTTCCACAGGTTATAACCTAGTTTATCTAACAAACACAACTTATTTTAAGGGATTATTCGAATTTTGAAAATATATAAAGATTTGAATAAAATATTTACTTCCCTCATTAAAAGGTTTTGTCTCAGGGATCGTAGGATCGTACCTTCCCTTGATTTTTTTTTTTTTTCAAATGAATTTTTTTACCACTTTATTAGGGGTGAGCGTGGTGCGGTTTGGTGCGGTTTTTGGCCAAAACCGAACCAAAAACCGCAACTTCGGTTTTTTGAAGTTTAGAAACCGCACCGTTCGGTTTTATGCGGTTCGGTTTTTGCGGTTTTTTGCGGTTCGGTTTTTTTGCGGTTTTTTGTCAATTATTTTATTTGGTTTTTGTTTGGCTTTTTTAATAAAACTCAGCAACTCAACGAGTTACTTTGACTCAGATGAGGAGTGTTAATCATTTCTTGAGAAACTTTATATAGAGATGAGGAGCGCCAGATTGACTCTCTTATATGAAACGTGAGCATGATGAAAGTTTTATCTCAAAGGTGATCAGGGATACTCTTAAAAGGCTGACAAAATTAAAGCCCAAATGATATCTTGGAGATGAACTGATACCACCACCTCTTGGTTTAAAATTAAAGAACATAACCACTCATCCAACATCTTCTAATGCTTGAATATAATACAAATTAAATATAATATTTATGAAGGTGATAATATCAATTAATGTATTAATAAAAATGATATTATCGTCACTAGTATTCTTCATATTTAAATGTTAAAAAATGTAATAAACATTATTTGTTCTTGTAAATATCACTATACATATGCTTAAAAATATACAATCATCTTCTGATAAGATAGATATTTATATTTATAGATTTTTAATTGTCATGAGTTCTTAGTTTTTACAAATATCAATACTTAATATATATATATATATATATATATATATATATATATATATATATATATATATATATATTCGGTGCGGTTCAGTTTTTTGCGGTTTTGTTAAGACTAGAAACCGCACCGCACCGAACGTTTTCGGTTTTTGCAAAACTAAAAACCGCACCGTCGGTTTTCATTTCGGTTTCGGTTTCGGTTTATGCGGTTTTTTCGGTTTGCGATTCGGTTTTTGCTCACCCCTACACTTTATGTCTTTTACCCTTTACCAATCTACCATTTATCATTTTTTATTATGACTTATGACTATTATTTTGAAGTTTTTATAACTTTTGAAAGGAAAAATTAAATGTCTGAAATATTTTTCATTATTAAATATTATAAATTAAAATTATATTTTATTTCTGAGATCATAGGATCTCGATCTTATGATCCCGATCTTGCAAATCCAAAAACGATCCTAGTAGGATCCAGATCTTGACAACTTAGTTCTTACCCTCAATCAATAGCTATTTGAACATGCTATAAAGATTATACTAGTAAAGGATTTGTTTGTGTTTTTTTAATTTTCTGAACTATGAAAAGATAAAAAGAGGGATAAGTCTCAAACAACATCCAAACTAAAAAATACAAGATCTCGATTTTCAGTGTCAAAAACACAAAGGGAAATATAAATGGAGGCAGCAGTCAATTCATCGAAATGCCGACTAGGTACGAACAGGAGCGGGCCCCGCTCCACCACCCGGGCGTGGTGCTTGACCTGGCTTCGGTCCATCATCCTGAAATATAATGATTTAATCACTACTGAAAAAATCTATGTTTTTAAAGATATATTTTTTTAAGTTTTTTTTGTTGCGAAAATAAAGTTTCATAGTGCGAAATAGTCTTTAAATTAGGAAAGATTTTCACCAAAAAAACAAATTGGTGTAAAAATGAAAGAAAAGAAAGTTAATATTTTTTTTGATAAATGGGGAGGACAAAAAAGACAGAATTACCCTTGGTCGAGTGAATCTCTTTGGAGGCTCGCGGTTTCTTCTATCAACTCGTGAGCGGACTCTAACAACTTTAGAGTGAATTGCACACGAGACACAGTATTGCATCTTCACGTACAGCTTGGGAAGTGTATACTCTAAGAAATTAAATTTTTTATAAATGTTATTCATTAAATTTTAAAAAAATAATAATAACTATATAAAACAATCGAAACTTACGCTCAAAAGCACATGCTTCTTGAACATCCCTAACAGCAGCTTGCTCCACAATGTTCCTTACAAGAAATCTCTTGATAGCTTTGTCCTAGTAAACCACAAAAAGTATTCACAATAGTTGTTTATAATATACAAAAAGGAAAAAATAAACAAGAGCAAATTTGGAAAAAGTGAGACCTTAATGAATGTATTTTAAACAAATTTACATAATAATGTGCTAAAAAAATTAATATGCATCTAGTCAAAAAGAAGAATCCATATATATTGTTAGCTTGGAAATTTATATAAACATATAGAGAATCCATCAAGTAAATGCATTTAGAGCCAATATATATCCACAATTACAAATAATTCATCTAGCAAAACGTATTTAATCAGTTAAACTAAATCGATGGGTACAATCAAACATGTTAAAAATCTCACTCAATCTCAATCAAACAATCTAATATGATTTATCACCAGAATACGACATGTATGAATAATATTCGAATTCGAATTGAGAATTAAAAACAACAGATGATGAAGTACCTTAGGGCAACATTTTCCGCAGTTAGAACAACGAATGAACTTGACGTGTCCACGGCCATGCTTGTTGCGTCCGCCATTTCTTCGCTTGAAAGTCTGCAGCAACAAAGAAAGATCAGATAGAGGGAGGAAACGTAGAAGATGGATTCATGAGATGATCATCTAACTAACCATCGTTCAGAGATCCTGTGGTTTTTCGTCGAGGGGAAACCCGCTTCTGCTGTGCCGCTATCTTCAGTCTAGGGTTTGTGGAGATGGAGTGTTTTGTTATTTAGATCTTTACTGTATGGGCCATCCCACTTGGACTTGGGGTTCAGTTTATCCTGACTTTATATACGGCCCATAAAAATTAGGTATATTAAAAAGAAAAAGATAAATCATATGGAAAAAATGAGAAATGAAATTTCGTTATAGATATTTAGATTGAACTCGGACCTTCTTCATCTTTATTAGCCAAATGACCTAACCTAACTTGTTATAGATATTTAGATAGCCATAAATTTCAATTTATTTAGGGTGCGTTTGGTACAGAGAAATGAAATTGCTGTAGAGAATGGAAATGCAGAGAAAGAGAATTAAGTTGGAGAAAGAGAATTGACTCCCTTGTTTGGTATAACTGAGAATTCACTAAAGAAATGTGTCTGAAAATCATTTCTCTTGTTTGGTAGTATTAAACAGTGAAATGGAAATGCATTTTTTTTACCTTGTTTATTTATTTTCAAACAACATTGTTTTTATAAAAATGCATTATGATGTACATCTTTGTTTTCCAAAATAAGAATATTTTATGTTTATAATTTTTTATTATAACATCACTTTTTACCAAATAATTTATTTTCTTTTTAATTAATATTAATATTATTATTATTATACATACATACATATATATATATATATATATATATATATATATATATATATATAATATTGAAAAACATATTTCTAATGTAAATGAATAATTTATAAATAGATTCAAACCGAAGAAATATTATCACACCATATAATGAATACAATATAAAAATAAGAATAATGAAATAACAATAGAGTTGTCCAATCATTAAAAATAGTATAAACACCATATAATGAATAATGAAGTTTACATAAAAACATGGAATAAATTAATTATTGGCACGCCTTGAACTCCAATCAGTAAACATAGTATTAGCAAGAAGATCTCGACGGTCAGTCCACCCTTGCGAGGTCTCCACGGTAGAAATAATGTTGTCATGTTCGTCTCCAAATTGGGTGTGATTTGTAGGGATTTCTTGATCAAGGGGGTCTTCCGTCATGGTTGTACGTATGAAGTTATGCATCAAACAACATGCAATGATTATGCGTGACATAGATTCTATTGGATGGTATGCATTATCACGTAAAATAACCCATCTAGATTTAATCAATCCAAAACATCGTTCTATTACGTTCCTTGTTGATGAATGTCTCATGTTATACAACTCTTTACCATTTGTAGGAGGTCGAGACCAATCGTTAAGATGGTAACGTTGCCCGCGATAAGATGTTAAAAAACCTTCACCATTTGTATAACCGGCATCACAAAGGTAGTATGTTCCTACAATAGATTCTACATATTTAGTTAGACTGTATTGATAATATTATGTAGCTTTATGTTTTATGTATATCATACCATGGGGTATTTTCAGACCATGTGGTCTACTAATAGCATCTCGCAGTACTTGACTATCTGCTGCGGAACCCTCCCATCTCGCTAGTATATATATGAATTGAAGATCTCTCGAACACACTCCAAGTACATCAGTACAAAGCTCACCTTTGCGTGTTCGATAAAGTTTTCTCTTTGCTGCAGGGACTTTAACTTTGATATATGTTCCATCTAATGCCCCTAGGCAACCCTGTACATAAAACAAATTATTTAATTAATATTGGAGTTAAATAAATTTATAATAACTAATTACTAACCTTAAACCACCTCCACCTCTCATCGGGTTCGTCATCAGGTATTGGCACAAGTTTCTTGTAGAACTCTTTATGTAATCGACATACTGCATCTAAGACTACCTTGAAATATCGACTTACAGTTTCACCTGACCTTTTGAATCTTTCTACTATAATCCTATTTTTTTCGTTATGTGCAAGTACATGTAAGAACATAGCAACTTGCTCGTCAACTAACATGTTTTTGCTATTTTTCAACCCCCCCTCTTTGTTCAAGCATGTCACATAGTCTCGTAAATGCATTTCTATTCATTCTTATGTTAACCACACTTGTTTTATCACTTTTATAAACCATATCATGAATACTATCACGTCCATTATGGTAACTCATTAAATATTTTTCCCGTAATAGTGTAGCTTTTTCGAAACGATTCATAGTAAAATCATACAACATCCACCAACGTATCATGACACACATTGCATAAAATGCTCTTACGGCGGATGTCCTAACAATTTGTCAATTTCGTACAATCTGTTGTTGCAAAGGTGTTCGTGTCATCTACATATATACAAACAAGGAAGAGTTGGGTCAAAAAAACAAAAAAAATGTTGAAATGTTATACAAAAATGCTAACAGACACTATTTGGAGCTTCATAAATCAGCCAAAACCAAACTAAATAAGCTTTTTTTTAGTCTAAAACGTAGACAAGACTAAGGACTACAATCTAGAAAAAATATCGCCTCATTCCGAACTTGTATGGAGATTTTATGATGTTTCAAAGTTGGACAAAAAAACTAAAAAAATGCTGAAAATATAATAAAAAAATGCTAATAGCCACTGTTTAGAGCTGCATAACTCAGCCAAAACCAAACCAAATAAGTTATTTCTTGAGCCTAAAATGTATAAAAGACAGAGGACTACAATCTAAAAAAAAATATCGCCTCATTCTGAGTTCGTATGAAGATTTTATGATGCTTCAAAGTTGGACAAAAAAGTTAAAAAATTATTGAATTATTATACAACAATCATAACAACCCCTGTTTAGGGTTGTATAATCAGCCAAAATTTAATCAATTAAGTTGTTTTATGATCCTACAATGTAGCCAAGATAGAGGAGTACAATCTAGGGAAAAAAATCAACTCAAACCGATCTCGTATGAAGATTTCATGGTGGTAAAAAGTTGGACAAAATTTTTACAAAATGTTGAAATAGTTTACAACAAACCTAACAGCCCATGTTTAAGGCTGTATAACTCAACCATATCTTAATCAATTGAGCTGTTTTTTGAGCCGAAAACATAGCCAAGACAAAGTACTACAATCTAGAAAAACAATTTACTCATTACGAGATTGTATGAAGATTTTATGGTTGTTCAAATTGGTGAAAAAAAAAGCTAAAAAAACTGCAATTGTAAAAAAACAATGTTTTTCTACATACACTTCAAGCACAATCAATAAACAGGTGACAATCCATCACAACCCGAATATAAAATTAGCAATAATAACATACAAAATGGTCACAATCGACCTTCAAATAACACAAAAACAACTTTCAACAACAAGAATTGAATCGATTATAACATGACAACATTCATAGACATACCTTGAATTGGAAGAGGATGGTCACGAAATTCCCCAAGAAAGAGCAACAAAGGACTGCGTGAATGATTTTGATCGAGCAGCAGTGAAGCGTGAACGGAGGGTCGATTGCATGTGAAGTGGGTCGAATGGTCGATTGGATGCGAAATCGAATACACGATTTTCATAAGTTCCCGATCGATGCTCTTCATGCGGCTCGAATGAGGGTCCGTTTCAATTCTCCGCCTTTTTTTTGTTGATTCTCGATTCTCCCCTTTTTTATTTTCTCTCCTTTTTTCTCTTAAAAATAGAGAATTATTTTGAGGGAAAAGGAATTGATTTATTTCTCAATTCTTTAATTTTTTTGTTAAACAAACAAGAGAAAAGGAATCAATTCCTTTTCCCTCCTTTTATTTCCCTGTACCAAACACCCCCTTAATGGGTTGATAAATCATTAAATACCGAGAAATAGTTTATTGTGATGTGATGCTATAAAATAGGCTACGAGTGGCTTTTATATATAGGTGTTTTTATGGGCGAGTAGAAACCGAACCGAAATCCAAAAAAACCGTAAAAAAACTGAAATAACCGTATAAACCGAAACCGAATAACTGAAACCGAAACAAAAACCGATGGTGCAGTTTTTAATTTTGAAAAACCGAAAAATTGCGGTGCGGTTCGGTTCGGTTTTATGTTGAATAACTGCACCAAATTAACCGAAATAACCGCATAATTTAATATGTTATTTAAATATTTATAATAATTATATTTAATTTAAAAAAATAAATTAGCTGAGAAATTGAAGGAAGGCGCAATCAGCTTTCATTTGATGAAGTGGGACCCTAAAAAAATTGAATCAGCTCTCACTCATTTGTCTTTTCCTTTTGCCCTAGCATTCGCCGCCCAAGCCTCCTACGACGGTGCGACATGCGTCCCCAATCCTCATTGACAACCATATGATCTAAACCGTAAAGTGTTCGTATATTGGGCAAAGGTTCGTCTTCCTACAAGGCTACAACGATCAAAATCACTCTACAAAAGAAATCAACTTCGTGACTGTCTTGGTGATTACTTGAAAAGCAAAATCTGGTGATTTGAAGGGTTACTCACTTCGACAACACTGAACTCCGACGACATATGATTCCAGGTAAACATACTACAAGCAACTCCAATGATCACTTCTATCTTCTGTTACTCTATGCCTTTGTAGTCTGTTAGTATTCTTGAACTCCGAAATTAGGCTGGTATAATTTTTTTCTGGTTGGTATTGTTGACTCATTTGTTGAATATTCCGAGAAAAAAGTTTGAAATTGATTGTGATAATCTGGAAATCCAAAATTGAGTTTGGTGTTGTTTGTGTTGTCTGAAATTACATGCTTATGTTCTATTTCATACATTCTTCTTGTTTTTACAAATTTTAATCTATAACTGAATTTCTGATTCTTTAAATAATTTATGATTCTGTAAATAATTTCTAATGTTGATTTTTATATGAGATTTCATATTAGTATTGTTAACAGGAAATAAATGAAAGTCAACTAAAATTTTTGTTTTGAACATGAAAAACCGTACCTTTTTAACTACAAAACTGCACTAACTCATTTTGTGCTTAGAAACCGAAACCGCACTGAAATAACCGCAAAAATAATCGTAAAAATAACCGTAAAACCGAACCGAAACAAAACCACAATTTTCGGTTTTTGAGTTTAAAAAACCGCAATTTGCGGTTGCGGTTGCGGTTTGGTACTAAAACCGTATCAAAGCGCACCATGCTCACCCCTAGGTTTTTTCAGTTTTACATCATTTTTATGATTCTCCACTTCCTGGTTAAACTCTTTGAACTTTTCAAAGGTTTATGACTTATGTTTGATTAAGTAGATACAGCCATATCTGTTGTAATCATCAGTAAAAGTCACATAGAAGCGGTTAGCATCCCTTGTGGTGGATCTGAAGGGTCCACACACATCGGTGTGTATGAGATCCAACAAACCTTCACCCCTTTCACAAGTACCAGTGAAGGGTGACTTGGTCATCTTTCAAATAAAACAAGATTCGCAAGTGTCATCCGAGTTTAAGTCGAATGACTCCAAGACTCCATCCTTTTGGAGTTGGGCTATGCGCTTCTTGTTGACATGTCCAAGACGACAATGCCACAAGCATGCCTGGTCCAAACCATTGGACAAATCAATATTCAACACATTATTTCCTAAGTTATCTACAACCATCACAGTTTCATATATACCATTACAAAGCAATGCTTTAAATTAAAATACACCATTACAGAAAGCATTTATAGAAGCAATTTCATTATCAAATGAAAATCTAAAACCTTGTTTATACAAACCATGAAAAGAAATAATGTTTCTCGCCATATCCGACGAGTAACAACAATTATTCAAATCTAAATTTAACCCACTACTAAGCAATAAAGAATAAACTCCAATCTTGGTCACAGGCGACACTTTCCTTTTCCCCATGATTAAGTTTATCTTCATGTGCTCCATATCCCTACTTCCTTTTAGTCCCTGCAAATCAAAACAAATGTGAAATCCACAACCTGTATCAAGGACCCAAGAGTTAGCATGTGATGAGTTATTAGACAGAATAGTGTAAATACATGCGAAGGTGGGCTTTATCTTCCCATCCTTAATGTCCTGCAAGTATTTGGGGCAGCTTCATTTCCAGTGCCCTTTTTCATGACAATAAAAGCACTCTGCTTCCTTTGGATTGGTAGAGGATTTAGCAGGACCACCTCTGGTTCCACTAGAAGAGGATCCATCATGGGATTTTCCCTTATGGCTCTTAGAAGAAGCCTTCCTCCTCTTTCCCTTCCCATGTCCAATTGCCAAGACAGGGGGGGCAACAGTAGGAGTAGGTACAACAACCTTAACTTTCAAATTGCTTTCTGCAGTTCTTAATATGCCTTGAAGCTTGCTCAGAGTGACTTCCTCCTTGTTCATATGATAAGTCATTCTGAACTGATCATAACAAGGAGGCAAAGAATGTAGGACGATATCAATAGCCAACTCTTCATCGAAGTTTACATTCAACTTCAACAAGCGGTCTACAAATCTCTGAATCTTTTGCAAGTGGGCCGTGATGGACTCTCCATCCTTCATTTTGGTTGTGATCATGGAGGCAATGATCTCATACATTTCCTGCCGAGCAATTTGATGGTACCTTTCCATCAAATCTTGGTGCATTTAGAAGGGCCAGAAGTCCTCATAGGACTTTTGAAGCTCATCAGTCATGGTAGCAATCATAATGAACGACACCTTTGTCGCGTCCCTCTCATGAACTATGTATTCCTCAATTTGTTCGGGAGTAGCATTTTGTTCATCAATCTCCTTCAGCTCTTTATCGTGCACATATTCCTTGTCCTCGTAGCGAAGGGTCATACGAATGTTCCGAATCCAATCGTTAAAGTTTGACCCATCGAAGATAGTTCTCCCAACCAAGTTCATGAGGGAGAATGAGGTAGAAGGGTTGGAGCCTGAAGCATTGTTTGGGATAGACATCTGAAAAGGAAAAGAACAAATTTAGATTAGATAAGAGTCCTTAATATAACACCCAAATGAAATGTAAAGGCTAGGACCCAACACAATATTTTACAATTCGGAAGAGGGATATCGTAATCCAATTGCAAAATATTTGAAGATTGGTAAATGACGATTTACCAATTTCCACCATGAAAAACGAAATTGATTATTAAGTTTTAAATTGGATTGAAATTTCTAGGTTATTTTGAGATTCATTGAACTTTTCAATGGCATGTTTAAATCTCGATTATGCCCTTCAAGTTTGTGACTGGGATACCGAGGATCACAAACAAGGTGTGAATAACCATGCAAATTGCTTGATACTCTTGATGTCACTTATCACCTAATCAATGTGTCGGTTAACCACACACACTCCATTGATCTATGACAAACATCAAGCTACCCTTTGCCACCCTTGTCAGTCCCAAATTAGTGTCTCAATTAACCACACACACTCCACTAACGACTTGGCAAGGTGCAAAGTGCAATTTCATGAAATAGCACCATTTTCACATTTTTCCTAAAGTAACTAAGATTGGGAATTTAATAAAAGATTTAGTTACTTTTATAATTATCGTTATACTTATAACGAGAATTAATGTCCTATCCTACCCGTTCGGCTAACGACCCTCCACCAGTCAAGGAAGTGGTGGGTGAGAGTGGACACCCATTAAACTACCATTTTATAGGCAGTGTAACGCCCGTAGATCCGGGCTAGTCATTAGAGATAATAGGGGTCGAAAACGACTTTTCGACAAAAGATTATTTAGAATAAATAATCTTAACTGAGTTGTAGAATATGTCTCAAGGGTTCCGTACATATAAAGAACGCCGAAATCCGAGTTATAACGAAGAAGTTATGGCTCGTCGAAGTTTTTCGGCAAAACCGGCACGACGCCGGAAGACGTAAATAGTGAATTTACGATAGAGGACTTTTGAGCCTTAGTGATCTAAACAAACGTTGTAGTATACGTTAAACCGAGAACATACAAAAAAAGAACGCCCAAATCTGACTTCGTATGAGGAAGTTATGAATTTTCTAAGATTTGGCATAGCAGTACACGGGGCGAAACTCAAATTTTAGTTCGAGCAGTTTTTTGCCTACGTGACCTAAATGAGAGTTGAAGATCTCATTAATAGGAACTCAACGATAAAAAGACAGACGAAAACGGAGTTCGTATGAAGGAGTTACGAATTCTTCGCGGTCATTTAACAATATAATCTCCTCTTACTGTTAAATTTAAAATTGGTCGAGAATTAGCCGATGGAGTCAAATGGAAAGTTGTAGATCTTGTTTTTACCTACGTGTGGATATAAAGAACGTCGAAAACGAAGCTCGTATGCAAAAGTTACGGGGTTTAGAAGTCGGCAGGGTGCTGTGCGAAATCAGGTGACGTGGCTGAATATGGGCCAAGGCTTTCTCCCCAAGGCAAGCCACCAAAAGGTGACATGTGGCATGGACTCGATGAGTAGGTCCTCCTACTCGACGAGTAGAGCTGTTTTCCAGCCTATAAATAGAGGTGACGGGTTCCCTCATTCTTCACACCATTCCAACATCTTCTCTCTCTCTCTCTAAACTCTCTCTCTCTAGCCCCCAACCCCCCCCCCCCCTTAGCCTAGGTAAACCCCCTAGCACCCAAAGGAAACCCCGAGGCTCCTGAAGCCCAGAGAAAAGTGCCTTTCGGCTCGGGAACGCTGCTCCAGCGAAGCCCGATTTTCAAGAAAACCCACTGTAAGTGAGCTATGCCTACCCTATCTTTAGTATAGCTTATGTTTTAATATAGTAACATTATTAGGACCTTAAAATAATTATTTGGGCTATTATTATGAATTATATAAGAGTGTTGCTTAACGCTTATATAATAGTAATAATAGCTAGACTATTAATTAGTCGCGGTTAACGTTAGACTAAACCCTAGTGGTATTGATACTAGGTTTTGTCAAGGGAAAATTGTTTTGAGATAACGAAGTGTTGTCCGAGTACCGAGTCACCACCTTACCAAGTGAGTGCATAGTTACTTTCATCTTACACATAGATATGAAGTATTTTATATAAACTACGTGCTATGTGTGCATATTATTTGTATACTTGCTATCTATGCTGGATGAACGATTTTATACAAGTTTAATATGATTTGAACTGTATATGTATTTATATCTACATAATATGTTGGGTAAAACATGGGTAGATGAAATATGAGTTGGATGATGAGTTGAGAGGTGATATAGACCATGAGGGAAGGGTAAGAGGTAGACGGTGTGAGAAGCCTTGTTCCCAAATGCTGGCCCCGTCATCTAGCAGAGTATGGATGACAACCACTGACTATTCTAGACAGTCCAGTGGAACACTAGCAGGCTCGCAACCTGTAGGTGTTGTGAATGATGTGTTCACCCGGTGTACTCTAAACCCTGGCGATCATGTAAACTTGGTGTCTAAACCTTGGCGATCATGCAGACTTGGTGCCAAAACCCTGGCGACTATGCGGACTTAGTGCCTGTTGTATAAACCCTAACGACTATGCAGACTTAGTGCCTAAAACCCTAGCGACTATGCGGACTTAGTGCTTGTTGTATAAATCCTGGTGACTATGCAGACTTAGTGCCTAAACCCCGGTGATGATGGACTTCGTGCCGATTCCTTAGGATGATCCTTAGGAATGAATGAACGAGAAATAGCTGATTCTTAGGGTAGATCCTTAAGAATAAATAAGATAATGGGGATGGGTACTTGGGTTAATTGTTTGATGATTAAACCTAATAATTATATTATTGTGGGTTGAAAACCCTATGTACTCACCAGGTTTCCCAACCTGACCCACTCAAGCTTATTTGTATCACAGGTGTCGATATGAAGTTACATTACACTGAGAGATTAAAGAGGTGTAGATCACTAGTGTAAATGAATGTAAGTTCTGTTTATGCTTATGTTTCTGTATTGACAATGACATCCCAAATGTTTTAAAATGAATAAAAATACGTTTCTTCGGAAATGCTTTGATAACGTATTTATCATGTTTTACTGGGAACAAATTCTGCAACATTTTTATTAGAAGAAGTACTCTGATTTTTATAAAGCATAAACAAAAATCGGTCTTTTTTAGCCCAAACTATAAGTTTTACTGATTTACTTAATCAGTCCCTGTAAATTTAATCAGTCTCTTTTGATCACTAAATTAATTCCAAATTAATTCTTGATCAATACTAATTAAATAATATGATTTCTCAATTAATATATTATACTTATAATATATTAATAAATCACAAATAACCTCTTTTTCAAAAGTCCATCCTATCAAATTGCTATGGTGAAGGCAATCCAAAAGGACCATGCTATTATCGGGTCAAGTACATACCAGTTATAGTTATGAGCTTAGACACCTAATCCAACATTTTTATGTGTAAAGTTGGAAACTTTACCCTCCTAGGTGTGTTTTTGACTCAGATTTGGAATATGGGACTCAGATTCGAAGAATAATGGCTTAATGCATTAAGAAGGCTTAACAGAATGAAGAACTCGACGAGTTCATAGAGGAACTCAACGAGTTGGGTCGAAGTGTCTCGATTCTGTTAAAAGGAAGAACTCGACGAGTTCAAGGATGGAATCGACGAGTTGATTTGAAAAGTCCCGATTATGTTGATAAGGAGGAACTCGACGAGTTCATCAAAGAACTCGACGAGTTGGATCGCGATTTCACGATTCTATGATTCATGGGAACTCGGCGAGTTGAGGAGCAAACTCGACGAGTTGAGTCAACTCGGAGTGTTGACTTTGACTGGACTTGGACCTTGACTTTGACCAAGGTTGACTCTAAGGAGGCATGAGTATGAATGGGTACTTAAAGGAAATCTTTTATGTTTAGGAGCTTGAGTTGGGTTGATATTCGGAGCCGAGGATTTTCAGCTACTTTCCAGTAGTCGAGGTGAGTTACCTTCTCTGTATGAGTGGGTCGAAGGCACCAATGTTGGCCCACTAGTAATGTTTATAGTAGAGCTGATTATCTTTGTGATAATTGTCTGGCATGCCACTATCTGTAATGATTTATGTGCTTATTTGCTAGGTTATTATGTGGTAGTGGTAGGGTGAAATAGTCCCCGTAACCGGTTGAAATAAACCGGAGGGCAGGTCGAGCACCCAGATATGCTTGACAGGGGTAGATCGGGCACCCTGGTATACGTGACAGGGTAGGTCGAGCACCCAGATATGCTTGACAGGGTAGGTCGGGCACCCAGATATGCTTGACAGGGTAAGTCGGGCACCCAGATATGCCTGTCAGTATGTGTTTATGTGGTATGATGGGGGAGCTCACTAAGCTTTGTGCTTACGGTTTTTAGTTTTGTTTGAGGTACTTCCTATTCAAAAGGAAATGAGTCGTCATAATCGTCGCGCATCACACTATGTTTTCCGCACATGAGATCTATGGGAGTTATACTCTGATGTTGTTTTATTATTACATGTTTTGACTATTGACATATTGGTTTTGATATGGGATGATAATATGGATGTTTTCAGACAATTGGTTTTATAATCACTTAATTAAAAATGAAATTTTTGGTCTTGAATTTTGGGATGTTACAATAGGGTTCGACATCCCCGTCGAACACATTGACCCATGCCCTAGCTCTGATACCATTTGTAACATCCCCCTCTGGCACGTATCAAAATATTGCCTGCTTTGGGCCACTCGGCACAAGGACTTCCCAGGGGGTCACCCATCTCGGTACGACTCCCGCTCAAGCACGCTTAACTGCAGAGTTTTTATGGGATCTGCTGCCCTCAAGGATTTAAAACACGTTGTGTCAGGGAAGGTATCCACACCCCTTATAATGAATGCTTAGTTCTCCTTCCCAGCCGATGTGGGATCAGGTGCAACCACCTTATAAGGGATGTGGATACCTTCTTTGTCACAACGTGTTTTAAAGCCGTGAGGGCAGCATATACCATAAGAACTATGTAGTTAAGTGCACTCGGACAGGAGTAGTACCGGGATGGGTGACCCCCTGGGAAGTCCTCCTGTCGAGTGGCCCAAAGCGGACAATATTATGATACGTGGCAGAGGGGGATGTTATAAATGGTATCAGAGCTGGGGCACGTGTCGATATGTTCGACAGGGATGTCGAACCCTATAATGGGGTGTGAAGGTGGGTTGCACCTGATCCCACATCGGTTTTAAAGGAGAACTAAACATTTCCTTATAAGGGGAGTGGATACCTTCCTTGTCACAATGCGTTTTAAAGCCGTAAGGGCAACAGATCCAATATGAACTCTGCAGTTAAGCGTGCTCGGGCGGGAGTAGTACCGGGATGGTTGACCCCCTGAGAAGTCCTCGTTCCGAGTGGCCCAAAGCGGACAATGTTGTGATATGTGCTAGAGGGGGATGTTACACTTAAGCCCTTTCACTGATCTTGGCATAACATGTCTTGAAGTGCACATCGATACGTCCGAGTTGTAGGATCAAGTTGAGAATGATGATTCTCATTTTGAGAACAAGATTACATATCTGAAAATGGAAATGTGTCAGATGAAAGATGACCATGCGGTTGAAATGAGTTTTCTTTGTTTGTGTTAAGGTTATAGAACTCGCTACTCGGTACTTGTTCGGCCTACGGGGGAGTAACGAGTACTTGGATTACTCGAGAAGTACTCGGATATGGTAAATAATGTAAAAATATTTTTAAGGAAATAATACATGTCAAAAACCATAATTTAAAAATCATTAGTTGATTGAAATTCATTACAAAATTAGGTGAAGTATCAACAAATAATACATTTTCAAATGTTAAATTTGTTTCAGAAATGTTTAATTAGATCGAATAAACAATGCTCTGGCGATGCTGGCGACTTGACTTTTCGGTGTTGACTTCTTCTCCGGTTAATTTTTGGTGGGGTGGGGGTGGGGGGCGGGGTTCTACGGTGGTTTTCTATCTACGTTCGCCTCCTACTTTCGTTCTTGATTGTTGGAGCTATTTCTAATTGCAGGCTTCTCGACTTTCTGAGCACATTACTGATCAATTTTCGTCTAATCGCCTTCTGTTTTGTTCTTTGTTCAATGGGTGGTAGATTAAAAGGAAATAGAGGTACTGGATCTTCTTTTAACAACAAAAATGTATGGAATCTAGATAGGTTATCAGTGCCTCTCTATTTTACCAATTTTCCTAATGATATTGATTTAAAGAAGTTGTGGGATATCTGTGACAAGTATGGTGTGGTATCAAATGTGTACATGGCTCGCAAAATTGTCAAAACTTGGTAAGAGATTTGCTTTTGTTCGGTTTATTAAAGTAGTGGATTGTTAGGCGTGTCAAACCCAACAAATAAAGGGGTACAAAATGACTCCAAGAACACTGTTACTTTGCACTAAAAATGTAATACAAGGTAAGCAGGGTCGATCCACAGAGACACGAGACAAATGCTTATACCTTTTTGTGCAAGGTACAATAATGGTCACATAAGTGGTGGGGGAAAGGGGGGGGGGGGTTGGTATGCAATGATTTAAACAAGAGGATAAAGAAATAAGTAAATGATCGATTAAATGAAACAAATTCAAGATTTGTGAGAACTATAACTCTATACAAGACAATTTAGCAATGTGATTCCATGGATGAGATGATATTTGTTCAATTTTATCTAAGTTGGTACTTGGAAGTGCTAACAAGCTCTAACACTTCCCATTCACCATATTGTCAAATTTAAAACAAGCTCTTTGAAAATAACCTAACCTTCTAATTTAAGTCTAAACAAGGTCTTATATAGAAATCAAAAGGTTGCAATGAGATTTATGTGAATGTTCCCAACAACACTCAATACTCCTCATAAGCTCAAAAGCGTAAGAATATGTGAATAAGATTTACACTAAATTCATTCAATAGAAATCAGTTTAGTACTTGTTACATAGTCCAATTTACAAAACAATTACGGATTTTGCAATTAGATAACTTGAATGACCTAACCCTAATTCAAATGGCCAATAAGAATCACAATTAGAATCAAACATTCGATTGAAACAAAATCAAATTCACTAGATAGAAATTGAAAGAAAATATCAAGTCACATGATTGAAATAACAACTAAGAAGTCAAGACATAAAGTTGGAGAAACTAGGGTTCTAGCCACTCATGACTAGAACAAGATCACAAATCTAGAAAATGAAATTAAAGTTCTTACAAAATGAAATCAAATGTTCCCAAGTGTTAATCAACTCCAAAATCCTCAAGAAAATCGCCTTCTCTGCTCCAAAAATTGACCCCCAAAGTATGAAACCGGTTCCCCCTTTTAAGAGAGAAGAAAAACTGTTTTTTAACACACAACCACGTTTACACGGCCCACATAAATTAACACTATCGTTTACGTGGACCGTGTAAACGCAAAAAGTAGAACGCTCAAACTGCCTTTGTAGATTCAAATACGCGGCCCGCGTAAGCTCATGCCTTACGTTTACACGCCCGTGTAAATCACTGAATTACCAAAATCTTCAATTCTTCAATATCTTCATCCCCAATGCTCCGCAAGTTCCGAGATTTCGTCCATATCTCTTATTTACCTCCTCTAGCACGATCCTACCTCCAAAAGTCCCTGAAATATCACAAAAGTGTGTGAATGAAATAGCCTCATGAAAAATCCCAAAAAACATGCAAAATGCATGAGTTTAAGCCTATATGCAATGCACTTTTATGAAATAAAGCTACAAAATGGGTGCATGAAATGCACCTAACATGGATGAAAAGGCTCTTGATTCTAAATTACGTGAAATCTGGATTGGTAATCATCACCTGTTTGTTTCCATTGGTCGGTTTGAGAGGGATAATGTTACTACTTCCAAACATCGGGTGCTTCATTCAATAGGTAGAGATAACGGTAATGCGTATGGAGTAGGTTATGGTTCGTACGTGAATGTTTTTAGTTATGGGATTGTTCCTGATCAGTTAAAGACATTGAAATCCATTGTTTTATAGTGATCAGACATTAATAATCCACTTTCTCAAAGACCTTCAATGTTTGGCAAAGTCCGTAATGTTAAAATTATCCCAAAACTGGTGGCATTACCTAAGGAGGAAGGATTTCCTTACGTCTAAACTCAGTATGTGGGTGAAGATTGGGTTTATGTGTCGTTTGATTTGGAAAAGGATTGTTCTAGATTTTAAAATTCTAAACCAGTTCATTCATATTTCTAAACTTTGACACCTCTTGTTAATGGTTTTCTTGTTAAAGAAAGAGTTGTCTGGATTGAGATTATGGGACTTCCTTGTTGTGCATAGAATGATGGTGTTGTTTCTAAGGTGGCAGAGATGTGGGGCAGGTTTTTTTAGAGGAGGATAATGAAGCACCATTGGTTGTGAAACGTGTGTGCATCAAAAGAGTAAAACCTTTTCTCATTCAAGATAAGATTAAACTTGTCATTCAAGGGATAAAGTATCTCATTGGGTTCGTGGATTTTCTAACCAGGAACCGGAGATTATTGATAGTGGTGCATTGTTGGATTATGATATTCCAAAGCTTTAGGGAGAATCAGATGATGAATTTTGTTATGATGAGTCGAGCTTCGTTACCAATCTCATTTTGGGGGTATGCCTTAGAGACTGCTGCCCACATTCTTAATCTGGTCCCTACCAAAAAGGTTGCCAAAACACCTCACGAGATGTGAACTGGGAAGGTTCACACTTTAGACCACATCAAAGTTTAGGGTTGCAAGGCTTTTGTGAGGCGCGAGACTCACGACAAGCTTAAACCTCGGAGTGAGCGATTTATTTTCATCGGCTACCCACAGAACTCCTTTGGATATCTCTTCTATCGACCAAGTGACAATGTTGTGTTCATCGCGAGAAGAGGGGTCTTTCGTGAGAGAGAGCTTATATGCCAAGGGGACAGTGGGAGGAAAATTGACCTTGAAGAGCTTCAAGAGTCAAGCGATGAAGGAACCTCAAACACTAGCAATCAACCCGAGGAGGAAACTCCTGTTAAACCTATTGATGAATTTGTACCTCTAAGGCGTTCCACCAGAGTTAGGATTGCACTTGAGTTTTATTATATTTTCCATATTACTACAGAAGGTGATACATTTATCAGTGATAGTACATTGGTATATTTGGATGAGCCTAATAACTATGCGGAATCCATGGCAGGCCTTGAGTCTGCTAAATGGAAAGAGGCTATGGATAGCGAGATTCAGTCCATGTATGACAATCAAGTTTGGAACTTGGTTGACAATGAACCGGGTCGAAAGACAGTCGGGTGCAAATGGATCTTCAAGAAGAAGACCGACATGGATGGAAAAGTACACACATATAAGGCGCGACTGGTTGCAAATGACTTTACTCAAACTCAGGGAGTTGACTATGATGAGACCTTCTCACCAGTAGCGAAGATTAAATCTATAAGGGATATGTTGTCCATAGCTGCATTTCATGACTATGAAATATGGCAGATGGATGTCAAAACCGCTTTCCTTAATGGAAAGTTGGCTGAAGATGTTTACATGAGTCAGCCAGAGGGTTTTGTCAATGCAAGATACCCTAATAGAGTGTGTAAGCTTGAGAGATCCATATATGGATGGAAACAAGCATCTTGCAGTTGGAATCTTTGTTTCGATGAGAAAGTCAAAGAGTTTGAATGTTTGAGAAGCGAGGATGAGTCCTGTGTGTATGTCAAGGCTAGTGGGAGTATAGTTAGCTTTCTCGTGTTGTATGTGGATGACATACTACTCATAGGAAATGACATCCCAACCTTGTAGGAGGTTAAGTCCTGGCTTGGGAAGTGTTTTGCTATTAAGGACGTTGGAAAAGCTACCTATATCCTAGGGATAAGGATTTTGAGAGACAAGAGTAAGAGACTAATAGGACTTAGTCAAAGTGCCTATTTGCATAAGGTGCTAAAGCGTTTCAGCATGGAGAACTCCAAGAAAGGTGACTTGCCTATCCAGTGCAATACCAAACTGAGTAAGACTCAGAGTCCGAGTACAGAAGCTGAGATAGCAAAGATGAGCCGGATACCATATACTTCCGTAGTTGGCTCAATCATGTATGTTATGACTTGTACTCATCCTGATGTAGCCTTTGCTTTGAGCATGGTTAGTAGATATCAAGGGAACCCTGGTAGAGCTCACTGGACTGCAGTTAAGAACATTCTTAAGTACCTGCGAAGGATTATGGATTGGATCCTTACCCTTGGTGGGAGTGATGACTTAAGAATATTAGGGTATTGTGACGCCGGGTTTCAGACTGACAGAGACAATATGCGTTCTCAGTCGGGCTGGATGTTTACTCTAAATGGAGGAGCAACAACATGGAAAAGTTCCAAGCAGGAAACTGTGGCTGATTCAACGTGCGAATCAGAGTACATTACAGCAAGTGAACCATCGAAAGAGGCGATATGGTTGAAGAACTTCATCAGAGACCTTGGAGTTATGCCATCCATAAAGGAGCCCATAGAAGTTTTTTGCGATAATAAAGGGGCGGTTGCTTTAACCAAGGAACCGAGAGATCATGGTAGATCAAGGCATATCGACAGAAAGTACCACTTCATAAGACATCAGATAACAGAAGGACACCTCGTGGTGAAGAGGATATCGTCACAAGACAACCCAACAGATCCCCTTACAAAGGGACTGAATATGGTTAAGCTCTTGCAGCATGCAAGAGGCATTGGGCTAAGAGACGATATTAGTTTTAGTAATTAGATAATTAGAAACTTGTAATAGCTAAATTGTAATTGACATTTTGATGATTGAATAAAAGGAGTTTTATTTATAAGTAAAGTTATTGTCTTGTGTCAATTATTTACTATTGTTTCATTTTGCATGTTTTGACTTCCTGAATAATATAATTATTCAAACTATCGACAGTCGATCATATATTGGAAGTAGGTATGAGGCTAGACTGTCATGAGTTGGTTGTAGATGTCTAAGGAGTTAGACATGGCAAGAGTCTGCTGCGCCATTCATGAGTGCTTGTGAAATAAGAATTTTGAGCATTGGATCAACCCGCACTCATCAGAATCACTTCATGGAATTTATCACGAGTGATTGTGAGATGATAATATCATATAATCTTCAAACCAAGATATATGAGTTGTTGACTACAAATTCATTGTGCATTGATGATGCGTAAATACATCAGTAACTTGATGTTATAAAACGTATTGTTGTCCGTGATTTAACGAGTGGTTAGTACAAGCATATAGAGTCAAAGTTTATCTGTTCCTTTTATCCTACGAAGGATCAAAATCGATATCTGGGCCCCTCGATGATTTTTTTGACCTATGTATCGGGCCCGGTCAGAACGGAATTGATGTGTTCAATTATGTTCTATGTCAAACTAATCGGAAATCAGGAAACTAATTGTAGGACAATAAGTATGGCTATGTTCCATGTATTTGTCCGCTGATATCTTGTAGAACAGAGGAGTATATGATCACTTATCTAAGGACAGTCACTGACTAGATCAGAGTTCGACAACGACTTTTGGAAGCTACGATTGCTAATCGGATCTTGAAGTTACATTGGCAGTTATAGTTATTAGACTTATCCAAGTGGGAGACTGTTGGATTTGGTGTCTAAGCCCATAACTATATCTGGTATGTACTTGACCTGATTGTAGCATGGTCCTTTTGGGGTTGCCTTCACCAGTGCAATTTGATAGGATGGACTGTTGAGAATAAGATTATTGGTGATTTATTAATATATTATAAGTATAATATATTAATTGAGAAATCATATTATTTAATTAGTGTTGATCAAGAATTAATTTGGAATTAATTTTGTGATCAAAAGTGACTAATTAAAACCTGGGGGTTGATTATGTAAATCATCCATTCTTATAGTGTGGGCCAAAGATCCATTACGGTGGGCTAAGTGGTTCATGGATAGTCCATGGAGCTTTAACCCATGGAGCCTAAGGGATATGGAAGGTTATGGTGCATTAGGGTTTCATAGATGAAACCCTAGCCTTGAGAAACACTATAAAAGCCTCCCATTGGTGACAAAATCTGCTACACATGTACACAAGAGCATAGAACTGATTTTTAAAGCTACAAGTCTTATTCTCTTAAGCCTCATTTGCATATTGGTGTTTGTGACACATTAGAGGCATAACATTTGAGGTGCTCAAGCTTCCAAGGTCAAGAACTACTCAAGAGGTAATATATCTAACTAGTTGTTACTTTGTTTTGTATGTTAGTTAAGTTATATTCTTTGGAAATTCGAAAAAATGCATGTATAATTAGAGAAACCATAGTTCCAAAGCATCTAGGGTTGCATGTGCACCATAGGAGTGTTATAGTGCTTAAAACCCAACACATGCCACAACTTATGCTGTCCAAGTCCACCCTCGCTGCCGGCTGCCTTATGCATGCAAATTATACACAGAACATGATCTAATAGACTGTCAAATAATAGACTCTACCCTAGGACCATAACCATACAAGGAACAGGAAATAAGGCCAAATCAATTATTCTAGGGCTATAAGATCCTAACCATATACAATTTTTAAAGAATACACTTAGCAGTTATTGATATCAATAGTCATTCCCGATCCAGCATAGCATTCAGTATTTCCAAGGCTACAAGCATCACATATCAGGCCAATCTATCGCTGACTAATCAGCACTAGCATGCAAGTCTACCAACTCATATAATAAACATACAAGGCATCTCTCCTAGCCCTAACTAGCATGCGATTCACCGATTCATAAATCAAATCATAACCGATAACATATACGGATATTCCAGGGAAAAAATACTTAAGCTCGGTTGATTGTATGCACCACACCCTTCTATTATCTTAGAAAATTATTTTCGTGAAATCATTTTTCTTTTGAAAACTTTATCACTCCTCAGTTTGAGTTCAGATACACCGAAGAGTATGTCCGAATCCCTCAAACCAAGGCTATGATACCAACTTGTAACGACCCAAAAATCCAGGGTAAAATTCTCATTTTTCAATATAGTCAAACATAAGTGTCACTTATTTCAAACATTCAAAAACATGGTTTAATTAAAACATTTATCAGAGTTACATCCCAAAATCACGTAATGCGGAAAACATGGGTGTGTGCGCTGCGATCAAGCCGGGCCCTTCCTTTCCAAACCGATGATACCTAAAACCATAAACAAAATTGTAAGCACGAAGCTTAGTGAGTTCCCAGAGCATAACCCACATAATCCATATAACCACATAAACCATATCAATCGCATAAGCCATGCATATAATCATATAAGGATGTCATGGAAACCCTCCAAGGTCTTATACATATAATCACATAAACCATATCAACTACACAAGTCATGCATATAAACACATAGGGATGCCATGGAAACCCTCCAAGGTCTTATATCGGGTGTCACTGGAACCCCCCACATGGTCTTAGCCCATTACCATGGGATCCCCCACATTGTCTTAACTACCTGTCATGGGAACCCCCACATGGCCTTAACTACCTGCCATGGGAACCCCCACATGGTCTTAACTAACTGCCATGGGAAACCCCATATGGTCTTAACTAACTATCATGGGAACCCCCACATGGTCTTAACTAATCAAAAGGAAATGCCATACAAGCCATATAAACCATACATGCAAACATATAAGGATTCCATGGAAACCCTCCAAGGTCTTACACCAAATGCCATAGGAACCCCCATATGGTCGTAGTCTACTGCCACGGGAACCCCCCGGGGTCTTCCATGCAAGTATCACAGAGACAACTAGCATACCACATAACACATAATCAACTAGCATACCACATATGACATAATGGGCCAGCCTTGGTGCCTTCGACCCATTGGTATGGTGAGGAGACTCACCTTGAATGTAGAAGCTTCCTGAAAGAAATCCTTAGCTACTGTCCTGTCCACTTCCCGGAGCTACCAATATCAAATGACACCCAATTAGCAATTGGGTTTTAGTCCATAAATATCACTTCATACCCGGGGTAAAAAGACCATTTTACCCCTAACCCATCCCTGTCCAAATCTATGGCTCAATCTATAATCTGAAAGGCCCAAAGGCCAATTAATCCACCAATGGCCTAATTTTCTAAATTGGTCCCATACCTCTACATGGGTCTTGCCATAAGGCCCAATCCTTCTTTTCAGTCCAATACACTTTATATTCTGATGGTCTAATAATAATCCAAACACTTAAGCCTAAAATGCTAAAAACCATTCGTGGCCCAATCCATGGCCTAATTTTCCAAATTAGGCCCAAATCCTTCCGTGGGCCTTTTTAACATTACTAACAACCTAAAACTTGATGGCCTAATAGCTGGCCCACACCGAAGCCCACTAACCGTAACTCCATCTGACTGAGTACACAGGGCGTATGCAGCTGTACGCTATGCATACAGACTGTTTGGCTTATATGCTGCGTATATTGACTTGTACGCCCATCGTGCTACTCTATTAAGCCAAAATCTCAATAAGCTCTTAATACTTGGTCCAAAACGTCCAAACCATAGATCTACTTCTAAATAAGTGACCAGAACCATAAAGTCACTGACTTGGTGACTTTACATGCCCCAAAAAGACCAAATAACATTCTACTTTCATGGAAATGACTCAAACTCCAACATAGATGGTCTTAAACTCTAAATGTGCCAACTTTATGCACCTTGAACCTCATAAATACTAAGAGGGGCAACTCAAAGCTCCTGGAATGAAATCAAGACCACTAGATCTCATCCTTGGGACCAAAATGTACTAAAACTCACAAATGAGAGATCTAAGATATCAATGATCAAGTTCAGAGCTTTATACCTTCATCAAGCTGACAATGAGTCCCAAAAGCCAGATCCATAAGCTTCTCCTTGATCCCCATCTTTTCATCAAACTCCACCTTCTTGAAAATGGACCAGACACTCCAAAAATGGACTCCATAAGCTCAAAATGCCACCATGAGTGATTAAGGACGATTTCTAAGGTTTTAGAGGGTGGTGAATGACTTAGAATGAAGAAGGAGGCTTAAAATTATGCTTATATAGGGTATACCCCTTGAATTAGGGTTTTCATTCTGACCCTTGCACGTCCACCGTACCTTCTAGTACGCCCCGTGTACGAGACCGCGTAACCCTACCTAAACCTCGCACTTACGCTGTGCGTTCCTCCCAGCTACGCCTCGCGTAGTTCCTTCTCCTCGGTACGCCCTGCGTACCACCTTGGTACGCCCTGCGTACTAGGGCTTTTCCCAAACCCCTAAATCTTCCGAAGACCATAAATCACTCGATACAACCCCAATTCCGACCATCCATATATCTGTAGAAAGGTATCGAGATGCTCAACACTAATATCGATTCCTGCCTGCCATACAATATTCCGAACTAAAATCCACTTTCCATAAAGTCTGAGCTGTCAAATTACAGAAATACCCTTCGATCCAAAACTCCAACTGAATACCCGAGCAACCAAGATACATCATCCAACTCCAAATGGGTCCAAAACCCAACCCTCAAGGTTCCGAAGCCTGATAACACTTCAATCCTTTGACCATCAATTGAAAATGGGAACGATTCTAAGCAGGATGTTACATTGATGGCCTTGCGTTCTGATTTTGAAGGCTTACATGGAACGATTCTTCATCGCTCTCCCTTTCCCTCAGTGCATTCTGTTTTTCATGAGTTGATTGCTGAAGAGACTCGTATCAAGTCTCATGCAAATAAAGGGTTTAAAGCAACCTCCATTCCTACTTCCACTCCTACTGTGCTTGCTGTTTCCTCTAATTAGTCTCGACAAACTTCAAGGGTTGCTTATGATGAGTGTGCATTCCACAAACAGAAAAATCATTGGAAAGCTCAGTGTCCATTGTTAGTCAACAAGGGTATATCTGGCCAGCCTCAGTTGGGACAATAAAATAGGTCTGGTCAACAGAAGTTTCAGCCACATTCCTATGGTATCCCTCCATGGACACCTCATCCTCCACAGTTTGCTGCTGCTGCTACACCACCAGCTGACACAAAATCTTTTGGAAACATGCCACCATTTGCATTGGATCCCAAGGTTTTTGAGAGTTTCAGATAATATTTGGCCTCTAATCCCACTGCCATGTCTGCATCTATGTCTCATTCTGGTCCTATTTCATCTGGTATATCAGGTATTCCTCATCTTTGTGGATTTTAGATTATGATGCAACCCATCACATGACTCCTCATTTATCATCATTTACTTCTTTGTAACATTTGTCATCTATTTCTGTTATATATGCTAGTGATACATCTATGCTAGTAAAGGGTGTTGGGTCTGACTCTATTTCTCATATCACTCTCCCTGATGTTTATTACATTCCCAAACTTACTTTGAATCTTGCCTGATTCAGTCAGTTGTGTAAGTCTGGTAACTGGGTGTTCTTTTCTGATTCTGTATATGTTATACAGGATCAACACACCCAGAAGGTGATTGAGATCGGCCGTAGGGTAGGGGAACTGTATATCTTGGAGGTTCTCAAAGTATCTGTTTTTGCTGCCTCCAACATTGATTTGTCTTCTTTTTATTTGAGTCCTTTGTCGTCTGAGTTTTATCTTTGGCATTCTCGTTTGGGACATGTGTTTGTATCACATTTAAGTTTTCTAGCATCTAGTGGTGTTTTGGGTCATTTGTGATGGGTTTTGAGCATTCTAACACTCCTATGGTGTACATGCAACCCTAGATGCTTTGGATCTATGTTTTCTCTAATATACATACAAACTTTCAAAAAATTCCAAAGCATCATCCTAACTAGCATACAATGGAGTATCTTTACTACAAAAATTCTAGTTAGATGACATACCTTTTGTTGTAGTTGGAAATATTGGACCTTTAAGAACTTAGCACCAATAGTGTGGATGCCTCAAATGGAATCACAACACACCTAGGACAAAGGATAACTTGAGAGAAGGTGTCTTGCACTCAAATTCGGCTAGCTCTTCCAAAGAACACATGTGTGTGTAACCGATTTCATGATCTAGGGGCTTCTTATATAGTGTGGCTTAATTAGGGTTACACCATGCAAACCCTAATGTGCATGACCTTCCATATTCCTCATGCTCCATGGGTTTAAACCTCCATGGATCATCCATTGGTCACCACATGGGTTTAGCCCAACATAAAGAACTATGGATCATAAGCCCACATTATAAGAATGAATGATTTACATAATCAATCTCCATATATTTAATTAGTCTCTTTTGATCACAAAATTAATTCCAAATTAATTCTTGATCAATACTAATTAAATAATATGATTTCATATTAATATATTAGAACTTATAATATATTAATAAACCATAAATAACCTCTTCTCAAAAGTCCATCCTATCAAATTGTCCTGATGATATGCAACCCAAATGGACCATGCTACTCTCGGGTCAAGTACACACCAATAATAGTTATGGGCTTACACACCTAATCCAACAGTCTCCCACTTGGATAAGTCTAATAACTATAATTGCAAGTACTACTCCAAAATCCCGACTAGCAATCGTAGCTCTTAAAAGCCGCTGTCGAACTCTGACCTAGTCAATGACGCGTCCATTAGATAAGGGATCATATATTCCTCCATTCTAGATATCGTATAGACTAAGACACGGATTTAAAATCTTTCTCTCTGTCCATCTGTTGTTTCCCGATTTTTGATTTATGACGACCGACTAATCGAACAAATCAAATCAGTCCAGGCTTGGCCAAGCGCTTAGGGGTGTCATCACTAAATCATCAAGGGGCCCACAAATATCGCTTTTATCCCTCCAAGGGTAAAAGGGATGGATAAACTTCGACTCATATGCTTGCTCTATCTATTTATCAAATCAAACACAACGATATGTTTTATAACACTGAGTTACCAGTGCATTTACATATCATCAATGTGCAACCGACTTGTAGACTGCAACTCATATCTCTCCGTTTCAAGAATATAAGATATTATCGTCTCATGATCACTTGTGATAAAATCCATGAAATGATTCAAATGAGCGTGGGTTGAATCCAATACTCGAATCCTATTCCAGGAGTACTCATGAACACCGCAGCTATGTCTAAAATACCTAGACAAACTACAGACCCATTCATGACAGTCTTGCCTTAATACCTACTTCCAAAGTATGATCGACTGTGGATGGTTTGAATAACCTAGTTATTCGGGAAGTCAAAACATGCAAAGTGAAACACAGTAATAATACTAATCCTATATGGCCCAAAAACTTTTGAGTCATATTTATTACTTATTATTCATTGTATAATGTTTCGAATAACCAACTTAATACTTGAATTAAAACAATAGTTATGCCATGCTCCAAGCATGCACACTATGTTTATCTAAACAATAGTTATGCCATGCTCCAAGCATGCACACTATGTTTGTCTATGGTCCTTACTTTGTGAAATAGATCAATTGAACACATCTTCAATGAAACTCATTTCACAATTCCAAATCTTTATCACTAGTGTAAGAATTCCAAATTCTTGTCGCTGCAAGAATGTGTTAGATTCTAAACTATCATGCAATGATTCCTTTGTAATGTCTAGGTACCAAAAGTCACGGAGACTTGACCAACGATATTACAAAGTATTCCTTTGGAGATTGTTACAGGACAATTCCATGGAAGCAAAGTCTCAAATTCAAAGTACATTCCTTTGAACATCCTTCTTGCATAAAAGTTTCTAACCGGAGATTCTTAATATCCAACACCCAATATGAAAACATTCCATATTTTCTATATGACAACTCATTATTGATAGAATACTTTCTATTTATAATAATGCCGATATAGTTCATCCATCACTATACTTCCAACTGCCCTTAAGTGAGCAATCGTCGGTGAACCTTAGATTGTCCTTTAACAGTTGTTTAACCACTTTAGTCATATCCGGTTCTATCTCTTTTTCCCTATTAATGCCCTAGGCATTTGGAAAATATTTAGAACAGATGAATATTATAGCATATGTAATCGATCCTATACCCGAAGCATATAGGACACGATTCATGATGTCTTACATAAAGACATGATACTTGATCAGTCTTTGGCTATAATATTTCTATTTTCCATGTTCTCATCATTCGAATTATGAAAAGGAATGCCGTAATCATAGTCGAATTTTGAGAACACAATCAACACATCCATATATAGAATTTCCTTATGTTGAACCATTCCAACATAAGATTCATATATATATATATATATATATATATATATATATATATATATATATATATATATATATATATATATATATATATGACTAAATCTGATTAAAATGTCAATCTAATTTTTTAGATTTGAAATGAAGTATAAATTCCTCTCCCTTAATTATAGCAAAACTGTAGTGACATAAGAACATGGTTTGGCATGCGGAATTAAAGTTTGCACAATGAACATGGTGATTTGGGTGTTCAAGAGATGTATTGATTGTATATGGTGTTACACAAAAAGGATCTAGATCTAGACTACATAAGTAACACACACTTACACACTCACTTTTACATCTCTCAAGCACACCTCTACAAGTGGACTAAACCCACCTTATATAGAGGTGTTTACATATCTCTCTCTCACTCTCACTAACTCATGGGTCTAAAGGCTAATACACAATATGCAAGTGGGTTTTACAAAAGTCAAACATTACAAAGTCATTCATGGAAAACTTTGTACCCCAACATTCTCCCCCTCAAAGTTAGGAATGAATGACCCACTTCAAATCTTCCAAAATCAAGCAACTACGCGATTCGAGCCTCAAAGGTGACACATGTCGAAACGAACTTCAATCTTCAATTCTTCCATGATTCTTCAATTTAGGCTCTAGGATGTGAAACCATACAAACCGAGCATCAACGAATGATCACGAGCTTCTCAAACTCCAAATTGATCACCAAAAGTTGAGCATAAAGCACACCTCAAAAATCTTCAATAAAACCAAACCCATTTCGAATACATCACTTCCGAACTTCCAATTTCATCATTTCGTAAGCATCAAAAATTAAGGTCACTTCGGTCTTCAAATCCGCGTAATATGAAAAATTCAAGTTCGAATTTCCATATAAATTTCTCCCCCTTTTTATAATCGAAATTTGATTATAAAACTCCCAAGGAAAAAGAACGTGCTCTATTCGGAATTTTTTATGTCAAAACTCCCCCTTAACATGTGGCATAAACTTTGTGCTTTAATCCGGAAAACCCAAAAAATATTGAATTTTTAGCTTAGTTCACGGATCGCCTTTGACAAAATTTCTCAAAAATGGGTAGAAATTGTCAATTTCAAAATTCTGCAGTGACCCGATGCGCCCAAAACAGCCAAATATGCAAAACTCTCCCCCTTTTCCAAAGCTGGGTAGAAAGCGTCAATTTGCATAAATTGCAGGGGCTTGAAATGCATTTTCTTCAATTTTCAGCAAAAACAGTCCTTTTTCGAATTTGGGTATGAACCGCCAAATATTCGAAGCCTCAGGGACTATTTTCAAAAATTCTGCCATTTGTGTTCCAAACATACGAAGAGTTGTCCCAAACATTCGAAATTTCAGAAAATTTTCAAATTTGGGTGAAAAGTGTCAAACATTCGAAACTTCAATTAATTGTTGAGGTTGCCAAATATTCGAAAGTTTAGGGGCTGAATTCGAAAATTCTGCTTTTTGATTAAAACATTCGAAATTTTGATCAATTCATACGAAATTTTGCAAGGCTTCGTACGAAATTATCAGGTGGCAAACATGCGAATCTTCAAGGACCATTTTCCAAACATTTCTTTCTTTTTCCTCAATTCACACGAAATCACAACCCAAACACACGAATTTGAAGGCATTCGAAGCCTCTTAATGAACAGTAACCTCTTAATCATCCAACCTCTGAATCATAACTTCTTCACTTCGTACATTCAACCCAAAATCAAATTTTCGTTCTTACAGTTCTTGTTCGTCTTTTAACCCAAAAACTTCGTTCTTTGTATTTCAGTGATCAACCCAAATCATCAATCACCGAAATCAAAATAATCGATTCCAGTCACTTCGCTTTTCAAACACGAACCCAAATATTCGTTCTTTTCATTACAAGGACCCCAAAATCAAATCTATTTCTCAGTCCAAATCATCTTCCCAAATCTTCGTTCTTTTGCAAACATCGACAAACCTTCGTACATCAAACCCAATCTCCATGTCACTGCTTTCGAAATTAGACCATAGGTTCTCGACCATCGTTAGTCGGTGATAGCAACTTCTTCATTAACATATCAACATTAACAATCGAAAGCATCATCCTTCGCTTTTGTTTATTATATCCAAAAATCAAACACCATCACATTCTTTCGAAATCAGATCCTCAATGTCAATACACACTTTTGAAATCAGATCCTTGACTCCAACAATTCAAAATATTCGAAATTGTTCAGACTCCAGTTCGACAATCAACATCTATTTCAAATTAAAAATCGATTATTGCTAAATCAACTTCTAACTCAAACTCAAGCCTTCGATTGCAGTTATCAATCCCAAACATTGATATCAAATTATCGACTCCTGATTCCCTATCACCAATACTAGACCTTCTTATCCCAAATCAAAATCAAGATACCAAATAACATTTGAATTCGATTCTGACTCCAAACAAACACAATCGATTATTGACCCCACAATTTATATCGAACTGATTCAATTTTAATCCCAATTGCTTCCGTTTCACAGGTCAATTGTAAATTATCATTCGATATTAGTCAAAATCGATTAACCAAAATCGATTCTCAACAACCATTAAGACTTGATTGAATTAATGTTCGATTCACAATGAATGAAATCAAAACATAAAAACTCGATCGAAACAAACTTAACAGGGAAGAACAATGTTATCAACAATCGAGAAAATATCAACACGAAATGCAATCAGATAGACTCAAGACTAGATGAATCAGTATAAAAAGAATCATTAACATCGATCAACAAAAATAGTTTGATACAACTGAATTTCGATTCAACACAAAAGTTCTTGGTTATCAATTTGATTAGAACGAGAAAATAGAGGTCGGACATATGATAAGAATCAGATTCATCGAATTTAACGAATGAATTAACAGTTTGGGCTTTAACCTGGTTATTTGAACAGTAACAAATCAATGGGATTTATTTGGGCTTGAATCAATGAACAGTAACCGAAAATCAAATTTGGATCAAATGAACTTCGTGAATAGTTATTGGACTTGATCTAAAAAAAAATTATTGGATCATCAATGGGGTTTTTCAAGAAAAATTTGATCCAACGAGTCAAACGATCACAAATCAAAAATGCAACACACGAATTTAATGAAATTAAGAGAGATCATAGAGAGAGACTCACCAAAAATTGCTCCAATTGCGACAAAAATTGCCAAACCGAGAATCGTTCTTCAAAAATCACCTTGATCTTGAAGACCCACTCTGATACCAATTGTAGTGACATAAGAACATGGTTTGGCATGCGGAATTAAAGTTTGCACAATGAACATGGTGATTTGGGTGTTCAAGAGATGTATTGATTGTATATGGTGTTACACAAAAAGGATCTAGATCTAGACTACATAAATAACACACACTTACACACTCACTTTTACATCTCTCAAGCACACCTCTACAAGTGGACTAAACCCACCTTATATAGAGGTGTTTACATGTCTCTCTCTCACTCTCACTAACTCATGGGTCTAAAGGCTAATACACCACATGCAAGTGGGTTTTACAAAAGTCAAACATTACAAAGTCATTCATGGAAAACTTTGTACCCCAACAAAAACAACTTTTCAAACCCTGCAACTTGCGAATTGAACCTTTTGTTTTCTATAATTAACATTGCTAACTTGCAACATTCATCATAATTGATTATGCTCCGACTAGCATAATAACATTTATGCTCCCACTAGCTTTGACATGTACCCAGAAATCAGTTGGACTTCTAGAAATCAATACTTATTGACTTTCATTACCAAAGTTTATAATTCTGATACAAGATGCTTCGATAAGACTTTATCTAGGCTTCTCAAAATCATACACCTTTTCTTAGATAGCTCACATGTGTGTCTTAACAATTTTAGAACTTACAGCAATAAGTCTCAAATGTTTAGACCCTTTGCCATTTCTCATAATTCAAAATATGGAGAGGTATGCCGTAATCATAATTGAATTGGAGAATGCAAATATCACAATTCTAACTCCTTAAAATCTACTTAGTGAAAGCGTTTCCTCACAATCATTTTCATGAATCGGAGAGAAACCTTATGACACTTAGATTTTATGGTGTATGTGTTCCTATCCATGTGAATTTGTCAAACCATAATAAAAAGACAAGGTGAGTGACAAATCCAAACTCATATGGACTGAACTTGTTCAATCTTAATTTCATGCCACTTGGCAGCACAAGGGCCTACCATTGCGTCCAGGTTGTTATGCAAACATTTGAGAACTCATAGAACTAACATGCATAGTCAACTTTAACTGGAATTGGCACAAAAACAAGAATATGTCAACACGATAGGTTACAAACCTCAAGTCGTGTGCTAGCGATAAACAATAGGTTTTATTCTTGATTAGCTCTTGAAATTGTCAAGATCCTTAAGACTCTCACTAACCTCTTGACATATAAGATTCTCTTATCAATAACCATTCCTTGACAAACAAATATTCAAGAGTTAGTGCGGATTCTTATCAAGAAAGACACTTCACACAATTGGTTTTAGTTGGTCTTTTTCCTATCCAAGACATCACAACTTACCAATTTCAAATGTACAAGAGTAGAAAACATTTTACTCTACATTTGATAAGTGTTATAAACCTTTCTTGAGATTATGTCACTCAAGGCTCAATCTTGGAGTATGACTCTAAGACTCGATTTGGAACGAAGTATGATTCGCCTTTTTGATTTAACCATTCTAACAATTCACGATTCTTCTTCTTAGCCATAGAAATGCACTAAGATGACCTTAGAGGATCAATTGTGATATGGTTTTCATAATCATTAAGATGATCATAAAACACGATACTAAAGTACTCTCCTATCTTTTCAGATTGGTAAACTTTTATCTTTCTGCCTAATTTGATTCTTCTTATTCGTTCTGCCATACATTGAAAATTTTCCAATGTTCAGAATTATACTTAAACTTGTAAGCATAACCATATTTACTAAACTTTAGTAAATCATGACGAATAGTCTTATCGTTCTTTGTGGTGGACCTGACCAGCGCACACCCAATGTACCCAATCCCCTAGTCCTTCACTTGACTCACATACACATGTGAACAATGAATTAGTCTTAATTTCCTAAAGATGAAGGTTCTCATTCATCACACAATACAAGTTGCATGATTCCAAGTTTCTATCCAACTGAAACTTGGGTGATGAGAATCTTTCATTATTTGGTAAATTATGATACTACCACAAATGAAAGAATCAAATCCATATCGAACATTCCTATAATATACATAAACATCAATTTTCACAAAAGCCATTGTAAGGAGATACAAAATAAAACAAAATCAAAATTTTATTAATTTATAAAGCGCGAAAAACTTTTCCTTACAATACAGTTACAAATGAAAACTATGTTTCTAAATATTTCTAAGCAATCTATCATAATTCTTAAGCAGCAGCTGAAGAATCTGATCATCGAACCATGCGATCGAAATCCATTTCTTCGCGATCAGACTCAGGTTACTCTTCTTTTAAGCTTCCTTTGATTCTACAAAACATCAAAATGTAATTGCATTACATAATGTATTAAGAATCTCCAAATAGGAACTTAATGGAGTTAGATAATGGATTTTACATGAAGTAGAGTCATACACTCTAACTTTATCATCCGCATGGTCCTTCAGGTAGATACGGCAGCTTCGTAACCAATGCTCCTTCTCTTGGCAATAGAAACATATGGACTCTTTGGAATGGTACATGGGAATATCTCAGACTTAGCCTTTCTCTTTACCATTTAGTCAAATGACTTGACCATGGCCGATCCCCATCCACTGGGAAGAGAAAGCTTTTCTGAACTTCCAATGTTAACATTGTTAATGTCCATGGAAGTTTCGGAAGTAGATCTTCCAATCAAATTTGCTTTTACCAGTGTGCCAAATCATTGCTGATTCAGCAGCAACAAGAAAATAGGTAAGATCAATAAGGGTCATGTCGTGGTCTGTCACATAGTAGTCCTTAATGAACTCACTATATGACTCGGGAAGTGATTGAAGAACCCAGTCAACAGCCAACTTCCTTGAGACTTCGACACCCAACTCTCCCAGCTTGTCAATATGTAACTTCATCTCCAAGACGTGAGCACATACAGACTTTCCTTCCTGCCAATAGGGCTTTGAGTGACCTTGAACTTGTGGGTTAGGGAGAATAATTGGAGGAGGTGGAGGAAGTGAAGTTCCACTACAACATGAAGAAGGGATTAATCTTTCACCTTGATCGCCTTGTGGATAATCATCTTTATAAAGAAAGTTTTTTTTAAAAGATTCAGGAAGACCATAGTTGTCTGAACTAGACATCTATAATAGGAGAAATTCAAGTTTAGTTGATTTTAGTCCTTAATATAACACCCAACATGAAATATTAAGGCTAGGACCCAACACAATATTTTATAATTCGGAAGAGGGATGTCGTAATCCAAATTGCAAAATATTTGAAGGTAGGTAAATAACGATTTACCAATTTCCACCATGAAAAACGAAATTGATTATTAAGTTTTAAATGGATTGAAATTCCTAGATCCTTTGAGATTCATTGAACTATTCAATGGCATGTTTAAATCTTGATTGTGCCCTTCAAGTTTATGACTGAGATGTCGAGGATCACAAACAAGGTGTGAATAACCATGCAAATTAGCTTGGTACACCCAATGTTACAACCACCTAATTAATGTACCGGTTAACCACACGCGCTCCATTGATCTATGATTAACATCAAGATACCCTTTGCCACACACTTTCAGTCCCATGTTATTGTGCCGGTTAACCACACACGATCCACTAATGACTTAACAAGGTGCAAAGTGCAATTTCATGGAGTAGCACCATTTTCACATTTTTTCCTAAAGTAACTAAGATTGGGAATTTAATAAAAGTTTAGTTACTTTATAATTATCATTATACTTATAATGAGAATTAATGTCCTATCCTACCCGTTCGGCTAACGACCCTCCACCAGTCAAGGAAGTGGTAGGTGAGGGTGGACACCCATTAAACTGCCATTTTATAGGCAGTAACCTTATACCCCCGTTATAGTCCGGCTTCGCGAATGAGGCCTACTAACGGTAAGACTAACTTTACTCTTATACATATATATAAATATTAAACCTATAATATTATAATAGTATAAGGGTTGAATTTTAAAATTTTAAAATTCTAGGGTTTGGAACTAAATGTTTCAAAGTAAGACTTTGCATTTACAAATTCTAAAACTTGAGGGCAAGTTTTGAACTATTCAAAACTTTTGGAATCCATAACTTATGAGTTTAATATAGGTTTTATGAAAAGACTCTTGACATTCCATAACTTGAGGACAAGTTATGGAGTTCATAAAACATTTATGAAAAGGACTCTTCATGTTCCATAACTTGAGGACAAGTTATGGATGACATAAAACCATTTAAGATAACATTTAAAAAAATGAGACTATTCACTTTCCATAACTTGAGGATAAGTTATGGAATTCATCAAAACATTTAGATCAACTATTGTAACTTACAAAATCAAACAATTTGTCTATGATCTAAATTAATCTCATAAGAACAAGACAATTCATATCAAACAAATTTCATGTAATTAGCCTCACCATATAAACTAATACAAAACATGAAACTTTGACAATTATCTTTTAAATTGGATAAGCATGATCATTACCACATCAAAACTGGTTTATAAGTTCAAAAACAGTTTAGGGTAATGATCCTAGTTCAATTCCAGCCTTAAAACTCAAAAATCTGCACTCTGGAGCACCAATTCGTCGAGTGCATGAACTGACTCGGAGAGTTGGTCAGTTTTATGAGGGGACTTAGCGACTTCCCCGGTGAAATCGGCGAGTCCACTGTTCAGAAAGCAGAAAATCGATTTTTTAAGCATTTGAAAGCAAGTAGCATCAAGTATATTGGAAAACAATCCTAGGCTCTGATACCATTGATGGGTTTTGAGAATTCTAACACTCCTATGGTGTACATGAAACCCTAGATGCTTTAGATCTATGTTTTATCTAATATACATGCAAACTTTCAAAAATTCCAAAGCGTCATCCTAACTAGCATACAATGGAGTATCTTTAGTACAAAAATTCTAGTTAGATGACATACCTTTTGCTGTAGCTGGAAACCTTGGGCCTTTAAGAACTTAGCAACAATAGTGTGGATGCCTCAAATGGAATCAAAACACACCTAGGACAAAGGATAACTTGAGAGAAGGTGTCTTGCACTCAAATTCGACTAGCTCTTCCAAAGAACACATGTGTGTAACTGATTTCATGAGCTAGGGGCTTCTTATATAGTGTGGCTTAGTTAGGGATACACCATGCAAACCCTAATGTGCATGACTTTCTATATTCCTCATGCTCCATGGGTTTAAACCTTCATGGATCATCCATGGGTCACCACATGGGTTTAGCCCAACATAAAGAACTATGGATCATAAGCCCACATTATAAGAATGAATGATTTACATAATCAATCCCCATATATTTAATTAGTCTCTTTTGATCACAAAATTAATTCCAAATTAATTCTTGATCAATACTATTAAATAATATGATTTCATATTAATATATTAGAACTTATAATATATTAATAAACCATAAATAACCTCTTCTCAAAAGTCCATCCAATCAAATTTTCCTGATGATATGCAACCCAAATGGACCATGCTACTCTCGGGTCAAGTACATACCAATAATAGTTATGTGCTTAGACACCTAATCCAACAATTTGAACACTTGTGATATTTCTGATTCTAGTGGTTGTAAACTGGCAAAATTCTCTGCTTTACCTTTCAATAAAAGTATGTCTTGTTCTACCGCTCCTTTTGATATTATTTATTCTGATGTGTGGGGTCCTGCACCAGTATCCACAAAGGGTGGGTCAACTTATTATGTATTTTTTTTATAGATGATTATACTCGATATACATGGGTTTATCTTATGCAATGCAGATCTAATTTCATTGGCATTTACATCAATTTTAGAGCTCTTGTTAAAACTCAACATTCGCTGTGATTCAGTGCTTCAGGTGTGACTTAAGGGGTGAATATACATCTAATGATTTTAGTCAGTTACTTGCTTCTAATGGTACCATACACCAGTCATCGTGTATTGACACCCCTCAGCAATACGGAGTGGCAGAACGAAAACACCGTCATTTTGTTGAGACAACCCGCTCATTTCTCCTGACTTTGCAGGTCCCTAGTGCCTTTTTGGGAGAAGCAGTCCTAACTGTTGTTTATGTGATTAATCTTATCCCTACTTCATTGAACTCAGGAATGTCTCCTTTTGAGAAGCTATATGGTCACCTACCAGACTACTCTTCCTTACGATTTTTTGGATGTACATATTTTGTTCTTCGTCCTCATGTTGAGAGAACAAGTTGGGGCCGAAATATGCTATTTGTGTATTTTTGGGGTATGGTGTTAGACAAAAAGGATACCATTGCTATGATCCTGTGAGTCAGAAGTTATATGTTTCCTGACATGTCACTTTTTTGGAACATATTTATTTTTACTCGATTCCTACTACAGCCCACAATGTAAAGAAGTCAGATCTTCTGCATATTGATCCTTTTGATGAAGATATAGAGGCTCGAGACCCATCTATGCCACCTGATCCTTCAGCTCATGACACACCCACTTCTTCAGAGAGTTCCTCGACTCCCCCTGTTCCTAAGTCTGCTCCTTCGACTGTTAAAATTGAAGATCCATCTCCACCACCACCCCTCAGGAGATCTACTCGTCCTGTCAAGTCCACCAAGCTTCCAAATTTTGCTTACTATACATACTCAGAACCATTTGCTTCATTTATATCGAGCACCCATCATCTGTGGGAACCTGAATCGTAAAGAAAAGCTATTTTAGATCCTCTTTGACAAAATGCTATGGTTGAGGAACTCACTGCTCTTCATCAGACTCATACATGGGATTTGATTTCCCTTCCTCCTGGGAAACATACGATAGGTTGTCGTTGGGTGTACAAGATAAAAGCAAAAGCTGATGGGTCTGTTGAGAGGTACAAGGCCATACTTGTAGCAAAAGGGTCTTCACAACAGTACAGTTTTGACTATGAAGAGACATTTTCCCCAGTTGCAAAGATAACGACAGTCCGTACTATGACTGTAGTTGCATCCGTTTGACAATGGAAGATCTTTCAACTGGATGTCAAGAATGCTTTTTTGAATGGTGACCTCCATGAAGAGGTTTATATGACTCCACCCCCAGGAATTCAGCACCAACCGGGTGAGGTTTTTCGGCTTCGCAAAGCTTTGTATGGTCTTAAGAAAGCCCCTCAGGCTTGGTTTGAGAAATTCTCCATAGTGATTACCTCTCTTGGATTTTTCCAAAGTAATCATGATCCGAATTTGTTTGTTATATGCTCAGTGCGGGACAGACTCTTTTATCCTTATATGTGGATGACATGATTATTATTGGTGATGATCATGGTGGTATTGAGTCTTTGAAGCATGATCTAGCTCATCGATTTGCTATGAAGGAATTAGGCTTGCTGCGTTATTTCTTGGGTATTAAGGTAGCTCAGTCTCAGAAAGGGTATCTTCTTTCACAGACTAAATATATATCTGACTTGTTTACATGGGCGGGCCTCTCTGACAATTGGACTGTTAATAATCCTATTGAAACTAATGCACGGTACTCTCCTACTGATGGTGTTCCTTTGTCCGATCTGAATCTTTTTCACACTATTGTGGGAAGTTTGGTTTATGTCACAGTTACTCGTCCAGATATTGCTCATGTTGTTCATGTTGTCAATCAGTTTTTTACCGCTCCTACCTCTGTTCATTGGGGAGTTGTACTCCGTATTCTGAGATATCTTCGTGGCACTCAGTTTCGGACCCTCCTGTTTCCCTCAACGTCTTCTCTTGAGTTACGTGCCTATAGTGATGCTGATTGGGATTGCGATCTTCATGATCATAAATCCACCACCAGATTTTACGTATTTCTTGGAGAGTCTCTCATTTCATGGAAGAGCAAGAAACAATATGTTGTCTCTAGATCTTCCACGGAGGCTAAATATCGTGCTATGGCTGTGACTACATGTGAGATTATATGGTTACGGTGGCTGCTTGCGGATATGGGAGTTCACATTTCTTCATCTACTGCACTGCATTGTGATAACAAAAGTGCGATACAAATTGCGAAGAATTTTGTTTATCATGAGCCGACGAAGCACATTGAGATTGATTGTCACTTTACCCGTCATCACCTACAGCTAGGGACCATATCGCTTCCATTTGTTTCATCAACCTTGCAGCTTGCGGATATTTTTACGAAGGCTCTATCGGCTTCTCGGTTTCGGTTCTTGTGTGATAAACTCTCAATGCGTATTGTTGTGGCATTGTGAGTTTGAGGGGGGATGTTAGCCTATATATTATTAGCCCACATGTTTATAGGCCCTTTACTCTTTAGCCCATTAGGTTTTTGTCTAGCTATATTTATATCCGTTTTATTCTTTGTAGCCTTTATGCTTTTCATTGAGAACCTTGTAATTTCTCTCTATCATTATCATATGGAAATGTTATCACCTAGGTAGTATGGGCTCAACTTCATCCAACACTACATCATTTTCGACAATCCAGTCTTGAGCCTTACTTGTATCTTTTGCTAATAGTACTTCCATATCCTTAGTCTTCCTTTTTTTGTTATTTTCCATCAAATTTGTGTTAAATTGAACAAAAACAAGATTTTTTAATTTAGACGTCTCTAAGCTATTTTTTTCTTTGTATGTAACTACAAATTTGAATAAGCAAATTTTTTTGATAAATATACAATGTGTTAAGTGAACCACTTAAAAATTACAATTAAAAATTCGTAAACTACCAACCCCTTCCAAAGTGCTCCAATTTCTTTCACACCTTGACGAACTAGTTGTTAAAGAAAGTATCCTTGTAGCAATCTTTCTCGGTTGTGGAGTTAAGGCACTATAAGCTACCCACCAATTTGTTGCAAGTTGAAACAAACATCCTTAAATTTATTAATTTGGACTTTTATAAAATAAATACAATTTAAAAATATATTACCTGGATCAATTTTTTCGTTGTTCACCTCACACCCTTTAATTGCAATTTCCCGACTAAATTTTTCTTGTTTACCAATGTAAATCGGCAACTTAACCATCACGATATGGTTTTGCAAAGCATGATCTCCCGGATATATTGTAGCGACAAAATCAACAAACGCATTGGTCACATCAATATCATTTTGGATCTTCGGATTCCTATAAGCATAATATGAACTTTAAAAATAATTCGTCAAATGTAGGCTTGTATCAAGCCTACCTTTCATCTTTTTTGAAATGATATCCATAATAGGCTCAACAATCACATCGGTCACATCAATATTATTTTAGATCTCCGAATTCTTATAAACGTAATATGGATTTTAAAGGTAAGCCGTCAAATGTAGGCGTGTATCAATCCTACCATTCATTTTTTAGAAATGATATCCATAATAGGCTCATGTGTTTTTTTATTGTTGCCCAAAGCATTAATAATTTCTTGTTTCACATTTTGAATGCCACCATATATAAACCCCATTGATGGCTTCCGATCTGCATCAACCATCCGAAGAACATTAACCAAAGGGGCAAAAAACTATAAACATAATGTCACACCGGTCCAAAATAAGGCATTAACCACTATGTCATATGCGAATTTCCTTTTAACGGTGTTGCTAAGTTTACATAATTCCTATTCATTGCTTGTAAACATTTGTTTTAGTTGGGCCCTTTTATTGGCCAAACTTTTCAAAATAAGTGTAACGTCCCAAAAATCATGGTAAAAATTTTCATTTTTTTTCAAAACCATTTTTATAAACCACAAGTCATAAAAACAATATTTCCAAAACGTAGTAATAAAAATCAAAGTATCCAAAAACATCTCTCAACATAAATCCAAGGATGATGTGTATGATCACGCCTTCGCCTTGCCCCGATCATCTGATGTACCTGAAACCATAAAACCAAACTATAAGCCAAAGCTTAGTGAGTTCCCCCAAAATAGTCCACACAACAAAACATATAAAAGCATGCATACTGGATCCACAACCATCAGACTGGATTACCCTTGGGTCTACAGTCATCAGATTGGATTACCCCTGAACCCACAACATAAGATTGGATTGCGCTCCCGGCCCTCAGCTTATGACTAGATTGCTCCTGAGCCCACAACATAAGACTAGATTGCCCTCCGGTCCTCAACTTATGACTGGATTGCTCCTGGGTTTGTTGGTCTACCTCACAAAGCAGTACCACCTCAACCCAACCGTACTATATGGACATATGCAACAGATAGACAATAACCAACAAGTACAGGTAATCATACAGATCTATCAATCTAACATATTACTACACTGCATAGCAACATCCTATACACAAGGATACATAACACAACCTAGTGGGCCAGTATTGGTGCCTTCGACCCATGATTACAGTGAGGAAAACTCACCTTAGAGTCTAGAAGATGGCTGAACTACACACTGATCCAAATACCGGCTCTACTGGTCACCTATACAACAAACAGGGACCAGGCCTCAATCTATAGCTTAAAATCCTCCAATTGACCTAAAGTCGAACGTGGTCAAAATCAACGGTCAATGGTCAAAAGTCAATGGTCAACTTCAGCCGGATAACGCCATGTGTACATGATGCTCTATGCCCTACATATAGTACAAAGTGGCTTTTACGGGACAAAACAACGCTAAGTGTTGCGTAGCCATAATTACGCCATGCATACTATGCTGTTGTGCACTTTTCTCATTAAGTTCTTAATACAAAAAGTTAAACCACCAAACTTCCAGCTCTAAGCTAGACAGACGTCTTAATGAATAAAGTCTCTGACTTTATCCATTTTCATTCATAAAAGGAGCATAAAATCATAACTTAGGTCCTAAAAATTCACTCAATGCTAATGAACACTTGCATGGATAGATAGGAGTGAACAAGCTCTCATTTTTATGACTTATCAACCCTAAAAACCTCTGAAAAGACACACAAATGGCCAGGAGTAGCTCATACTCATAAGAAACAAGGTTATGGGGACAAAAGAATGGAATTCTCAAGCATAAACTAGATCTATCATAAACAACTCCGAGATGGAAACTTTATACCTTCTGGGGAATGATTATGAGATGCAATTTCCTAATCCACAAAGTTTGGAGCTTCCCAAGTGTTCCAAAATGAAGTTCTTCCTTCACAAAATCACACCAAACACTCAAAGGTTGCAAAAACTCACACAAGAAGATTAGGGTTTCGAGGTGGCTGCTTAAAGGGGGTGGAGGCTGATAATGGAAGGCCTCACGGGAGTTAGGGCCTTTAAATATGGCTCAAACCCCCCAAGATTATGGTTTTGGTCCTGAGCAACTACACGCTGCATAGCTTGATCTACGCCATGCATAAATCATTAAACCCCCGTATCAAGTTTTCCTCCTACACGCTGCGTAGGAGACTACCATATGCCCCACATAGGATCAAATTCTCTAAATTTTACATTTTAAATTATAGAAGGAAATTTACCTGGAAGGACCAGGTGTTACAGTAAGAAATATGGAAGCAAATCCCGTGAATCCCGGTCACACAATATCTCTTTTCTTGGTAAAGTGTCTTATCATGACCAAAGTCTTATGATGAGCATAAATACACACCGTGATCGTTTTTACATGAAGGGTCTAGTTTGTGGTTTGGGCTAGGCATCCATCTTGTATAAGTCTTGATAGGGTCTTGGGGTCTGTTATGGTGGTTGTAACCTTTGTGTGGCTGTGTACGGCCGTACACCCTGTGTACGGCCGTACACGCGTGCGCGGCTGTACACTCGTGTACTGCTGGGTATGCTATAAATAGTAGGTGTCTGTGTCAGTCTTAGGGTGACGTATATGTGTGTTTTCCAAGGTGTATTTGACGTTTATATGATATAAATGTGTGCATGCTTGGATTAATTCTTCTTCTACTCCTTCTACACTCTGATTGATTTCAATATCATTTGATCACTGATTTGGATCTTAGAATTCGGGACTTACAATTGGTATCAGAGCCAAATCAGTGTCAATTTGGATCCTCGTGAGTGTACGGCTAGAGAAACTTCACAATTTTTGAAGATAATTCGAAATTGCTTATAGAGTACCTATTTCTGAACAACATCTAAGGCTTTTGATTGAAAATCAAGTGTACGGTTGAGCTCAGTTGAAGGTGTACGGTTGAAGGTTGAAGGTTGAAGGTGTGCGGTTGAGTGTGCGGTTAAGAGTGTGCGGTTGAGTGTACGGTTAAGAGTGTATGGTTAAGAGTGTGCGGTTGTAAGTGTGTAGTTGAGTGTACGGTTGGGAGTGTACAACTGCAGTGTACGGTTGGAAGTATACGGTTAAAGAGTGTGCGGTTGGGAGTGTACGGTCGTAAACTCCTTAGCTGCTTGAACCTCTTAATTTTAAGCATCTTTATTGTTAAGTTTTTGATCTGTTCATTTCTGAAAAGCCAAAAACAAAAGAAACAAAAATGGATTCTCAAAGCCCAGCAATTCATCATGAATTGGATTCAATCATGGGAACAACCACTCGCATTCCATGCTTGTTATCTGCAGAAGGGTTCCCGGAATGGAAATACCGGATCGAGAAATACATCAAGATGAAAGACTTTAAGGTTTGGCGAAGCATTCTCAGAGGACCAGTCAGAATCACTACTACTCTTGCAAATGGACAAATAATTGACAAAGTGTATGCTGATTACACTGATGAAGACTTCGAAAAGGTTGAAGAACAGGAAAGGGCGTTGGCTACTTTAACTATGACTTTATCTCCTGATATTGCTCAAGGATTCAGAGAGTATGATTCAGCCAAGGCATTGTGGGAAGCTTTAATTGAGGTCTATGATGTTAATGAAGACATGAAACAGAGTCGCCAAGACATGTTAAGACAGAAATTCAATATGTTTAATTATGTTCTTGGAGAAACTCTAGAAGCCCAGTTGCAGCGTTTTACCACACTCACCACTGAAATGAGTTCAGCTGGGATTTATGTGACTAAGTCTGAGATAAACAAAAAGCTTCTGAATTCACTTCCAAAGGCATGGGATATGAACGTGGCTGTCATCAAGAAGACGAAATATCTCAATCGTCTCAGTCTTGCTGAAACTATGGCAATCATCAAAGCCTGTGATCTTAATGATAAGCAAAGAGAGATCAATCATGTGAATTCCTACTCGACTGCAAATCTTGGGATCTCTTTAAATAATGCCTTTTCATCTTTTACCTCCTCTCCAAGTCAAGCTTTTTCCGTTCAACAACCTCAGAATCAAACCTTTGTTGCTCCATCAGCTGCACCATTTGTTGCTTCATCATCTATGTCTCATCCACAAAGTCAGTCTTTTGTTGTTCCACAAGCTGTTTCCTCATCCAAAGCACCAGTTATGGTTCCTGCTCCCAATCCCAAAGAAAGCGATGAAAACTTAGCTCTTACCACTGGACTTGTAAATTGCTACAATGCTTTTGTAGCTGGAGAGCTTCCACCTCAACTCTCATTTGCTGATCTGGATCAAATTCATCCAGAAGATGTGGAAGAAATGGATATTACTTGGCAGATAGCAATGGTAGTGTTCAGAGCAAAGAAATTTGCAAAGAAGACGGGAAAGAACAACTGGGGGATGAATGCTGACAGAAGGTTGGGTTTAACAAGGGCAAGCTTCGATGTTACAATTGCCACGAGCCAGGTCATTTTGCTCGTGAGTGTCCGAAGCCATACAGAAGGGTAAGCAATGATAGAACAATGGTTCCAGTGAGAAATAGTCGTGGAAGTGCTGCTTTCAACAGTGAGACTGCTAATCTGGCAGTGGTTGCTCAGTCCTTTGACTATGAGGACCAGATTCAGGCACTGAGTATTTCAAGACCTGAGAGTGCTCACTTTGCTCAAATCGATGATGCTCCAGAAGAGAAAGTTGAGGTTGATCCCGAAGAAGAGATGATGGAGTTGCAGTTTGCCTTTATGGTATCTTCTATTCCAGAACCTGAGAAGAAAGAGGTAAGTCGGTCTTCCTGTTCTCAATCTTGTGAAACTACTATTAAATTTCTTCGTGAACAAATTGAGTTACTAAAAAAAGAAAATGAGGACCTAAAATACGAAGGATATCAACTTAGGAAAGGACAGAAACCCCTAAAAGAACAATTAGAGACCAAAACCAAGGACTTCCGAAAACTTCAGGAAGAGTATAGCAATAAATGTGCAAACTATAGATATGTAACAGAACAACTTGCAGAGTTAACTGCTGAACTTGACACATTAAAACATAATTTTGAAAATGCGGATTTTAATTTCAAAAAATTTGATGCGTCGAGTGAAGTAGTTGGATCAATGATGGAAAATAGTTTGAGATTTAAAAATAATCAGTCAAAGGGTTTAGGGTATGAATAAGTGCCTCCTCCTTTTAATCACACCTACCAGAATAACCCTTTGACTGAAGAAGAGATAGACAGAGAGCCATTTATTAAATATGGATTTGTGTCTGGAGGTAGTATTAATGTTGAAAATACTAATGTTTCTACTTCCCATGCAGATCAATCTTTAAGTCAATCAAAGCAAGAAGCTGAAGGATGTGTTTCTGGAAATAAAAATGTTTCTAAACCTGCTGTTTTTATTTCAAATGATAACACTTTTGTTTCTGATGTTAAAATAAATGATGTATCTTGTGATGATTATGCATCATAAAATGATAACTCAAACTTTTTTGATATATTTGATGATTTGTTTGACAATACCGATGTTTCTGCTTCAAGCACATCCACTTCACCAATCACACAACATGGTTCACCCTCATCAATCACACAATCTGATTCTTGCACATGTTCTTGTGGGAAAAGTAAGGGTGTCAGTAAAGAAAGTAAATCAGACAAAGGCAGTACCAGTTACAATAATAATAAGCAAATTTGTTTTAACTGTGGTACTGCCGGTCACATCGCTAGGAACTGTCCTAATAGGACATTTGTGCATTTTTCGTCTCAAAGAGGAGAGAACGAGTCTCGAGGAAGGTCTTTAACTAGAAAGTCCTCGAGATCTCGCCATCGAGATGATGATTGGAAGGCTAATCAAAACAAGAAAAGGGAAGTTTTTCAAAAGAACAAATAGGTTTTCAATAATAAAGTCACAAATAGTTTGCCAAAATTGAACAAGGCTAAGCTGAGGTCGGTTTCGTCAAAGAGCAGATTTGGATCTTCAACCACTTCTGGTAGAAAATCCAAATGGCCAAAGCAAACGGGAAGGAAAAATGTTTCAAAAACACCTGTGATTTTTAGACAAACTAAATACCAGTGGGTGCCCAAATTAACTTCCAACCAATCATCGTCATCCTCTGAAAGTGTTTTAAATGATGATTCAAAATCAAAAAGTTTAAAAGATAAATTTGTGATCGTAAAGGGTCAACCCAGGAAAGTAATGACATGGGTCCCCAAATCTAAATGATCCCGCTCATTTTGCAGGGACAGTTGCAGAGGAATGTCATCAGACCTTGGTATGTCGACAGCGGATGCTCCCGGAATATGACAGGAGACATCTCCCAGTTGAACGACATTCAAACTTTTAATGGGGAATTCGTTTCCTTTGCGGGCAGAGAAGGCGGAAAAATCACTCAGAGAGGAACTTTGTCAAATGGAGTATTGAGTTTCGAGAACGTCAACTATACTCCCGAGTTAAAGCATAGCCTGTTGAGCGTCTCTCAGATTTGTGACAAGGGTTATTCAACTCACTTCACTGATAAGGAATGTCTGATTCTGAAGCCATGCATTGTCATCCCGGATGAGTGGATTCTTGTTAAATCAAAGCGGAATGGAAATGCATACATCATCGACATGAATAGCAACATTCCTGAACAAGTCACCTGCCTCTTTTCAAAAGTCTCAGTACAAAATGCCATGCTGTGGCACCGACGACTCGGTCATGCGAACGCTAAGAATCTGAATCGTCTTGCTAAAAATGAAATGGTGTGTGGCCTACCTGTCAGAGACTTCATAACATTTGAAAAGTGTGTGTCATGTTCCCAGGGAAAGCATCACAAAAAACCACACCTGCCAAAACAAGCCAATTCAATCAGCCGGGTGTTCCAATTATTGCACATGGATTTATTTGGTCCGGTCAATGTCCTAAGCATCAACAGAAATTCATACTGTCCAGTTGTGATCGATGACTTCTCGCATTTCACGTGGGTCTTCTTCTTATCCAACAAATCTGGGGTATCTGATCTGATTAAGAAGTTCATCGTAATGATAGAGAACCAAACCAATAACCGGGAGAAGGCGCTTCGACCTGATAATGGAACAGAATTCAAGAATTGGGTACCAAGTTGTGTTTGAATACGGCTTACCATCCGCAAACCGATGGTCAGAGCGAATAAACGATTCAAACGTTGAAGGATATGCTGAGAACCTGTACCCTGGAATTCCAAGGTAACTGGGATGAACATTTGCCTTTAGTAGAATTTTTTTCTAGGGTAATAGTTTCCACTCAAGCATCAAGATGGCACCTTATCACGCTTTGTATGGGGAAAAGTGTTGAATGCCGTCATGGTGACTAGAAGCTGGGGAAAAGCAGCTTATGGGACTTGAAATAGTCCATCAGACTGCTGGAAAGTTGAAAGTGATTAAGGAAAGGATGTTAGCTGCTCAAAAGAGCTATGCTGACAAGAAAAGACAACCGATATCATTCGAAGTTGGAGATTCGGTTTTAATTAAAGTCTCATCATGGAAGGGACTTATAAGGTTTGGTAGAAGCGGAAAGTTGAGTCCAAGGTTTATTGGACCATTTAAAGTTCTTCGGAGGATCGGGAATCAAGCTTACAAGCTAGAATTACCGGAAGAACTGGAGGGTATTCATAACACATTTCATGTGTGTTATTTGAGGAAGTTCACGGGAGGTGTGCCCGACATAATTCCCATTTCTGAATTAAGGTTGGATGAGAGCAAGAGGTTAATTGGAGAACATGAGGCAATCGTTGACCGTAAGACTAAGAAGTTGTAACGTAAGATAGTCAATTTAGTGCTTGTGCGTTGGAAACATATAAATGGGCCAAATCTCACCTGGGAAACGGAGAGTGACATGGTGAGTCGCTACCCGTAGTTGTTTGTCGTTGTGTGATTCCGGGGACGGAATCATCCTAAGGGGGAGATAGTTGTAACGCCAATGTTTCTAGGCTAGGCATTAATATTGACATAATGGTCTAGGTTAACCTTTGTGACTCATTTTGGAGAAATGAAAAGGAATTATGTGAACATTATGTGTTTTATGTGTTTTATGCTTAATTATTAGGGTTTAAATAATTAAGAATAAAAATGAGCGTCAAAAATTAAATTTTAGATAAATCCAATATCTATTAAGAAACTTGTGGTGGGCGTGACAAGGATTACGGATATATAAAGAATGCCGAAATCCGAGTTATAACGAAGAAGTTATGACCTGTCGAAGTTTCGCAACAAACCGGCACGGTGCCGAATGTCGTAAAAAGTGAGTTTTTGATAAACTAATTTTTAGCCTTAGTAATCTAAACGAAACTTGTAGTGTTCGTTAAACCGAGAGTAGGTATAACAAGAACGCCCAAATCTGACTTCGTATGAGGAAGTTATGATTTTTCGAAGTTTCAGCTTAGCAGTAGACAGCTAAAAACTCGAATTTTAGATCGAGTGATTTTTAGCCGACACGACCTAAACGAGAATCGAAGGTCTCGTAAATAGTAGCACAACGGTAAAAAGTCTGACGAAAACGGACGTCGGATGAAGAAGTTATGAATTTTTAACGGATTTCCTGTCCCGGTCTGTTAAAAATAATAATATAAAAATTAAAGTCAAAATTAGCCGACGAAGTCTAAACGGAAGTTGTAGAGCGTAATTTTACGTACGCGTGCATATAAAGAACGTCAAAAACGAAGCTCGTATGCGAAAGTTATGGATTTTAGAAGTTTTTGCACAAAAACCGAGAAAATCCGCATAGTCACGTTTTTGCCACGTCACCTTCGCTGAAAGAGTGCCACGTGTCCGAAATTGGTGAGTCATGCGAAGCCACGTGTCGCCTTCCCTCGCATGAACAGTAGCTGCGTGTCGGATTCTGATTCGACCGAAGGGAGGCCCAATCCGAAGCTCGCAGCTGGACCGAGCCTCGCACCGCCTTAGCCTCCGAGCCTCGCAGATGGACCACTAGACCTCGGTCCAATCAGGAGAGGATAGCGAGGCCTTCGCACGTGCAGCCACCTGCGCACCCTCGCCTGCAGACCCTACCTCCTTAGCCGACCTTCGGACCCGGACTTCGGTCCAATCAGGGACTGCCACCTGATCCCTCGCATGCGCAGCCCACGTGACTACTCTTCGGATCTGCTGCCACGTGGACTCTTCTCATCCGTCCGATCAGCAGCTTCGGACCCTATAAATAGAAGGGTATGCAAACCCTCCTGGTTACTTTTGAGATTTTGCCATATTTAGCCCCTTTTTCCATATTTTCTTCATCTTAACATTCCCCGAAGCCCCGGTATCGATTCAAACACCCGGAATACGCCACGAAGTGCCCGTGAAGCCCAAAAAAGTTATCTTTTCGGTTTCGAAGCCCGACCCTTCGCAGAGCCCGGTTTCTCAATAAAACTCCCGGTTTTATTAGAAACGATCGTTTTAGGAAACGAATTGCTGCCCGATTTTCATTAAATCAGGTGAGTGTGTAGTTACTTTCACCTTACACATAGATATGAAGTATTTTACATAAAATACGTGCAGTGTGAATATTTATTGTTTGTTTATTTGAGTTGGATGTTGAAGGTGTGATTTATACATGTTTTTAAATAATTTAAACTGTATATGTATTTTTATCTACAAAAATGTTGGGTAAAACATGGGTAGATGAAATAATGGGTGTGTGATGAAAGGTGAGTTGGATAAAGGAGATGATCAGTAATATTGATCATGAGTTGAGGGTGAGTGGTGAAATTTGAGAGAATCACTTACCCAAAATGTTGGGCCCCGTCATTCAGCAGAGTAGGGATGACAACCATGGACTATTCTAGATGGTCTGTGGAACACTAGCAGGCCCGCAACCTGTAGGTGTAATGAACTATATGTTCATTTGGAGTACTCTAAAAACCCATTGACATGTATGACAGGGGTGAATACTGTCAATAATACTGTCAATAAATAAGAGCTATGAATTTAGCCCCTGTTGTATAAACCCTGGTGATGGTGTGACCTTGTGTCTATTCCTTAGGATGAATCCTTAGGAAGGAGTGATAGTTGATTCTTAGGGTAAACCCTTAAGAAATAAATAAGATAATGGGGTTGGGGTAATTTGGTTGATTGATTGATGTTTAAGTACAATAAATTTATTTATTGTGGGTTGAAAACCCTATATGCTCACCAGGCTTCCAAGCCTGACCCACTCAACTTTTTATGATTACAGGTAGTGGACCCCGAGCATAGTCGGATGATGATGATGAGTGATTTATGGATTATAGGCCAGTAGTTATAAATAACTGTTGTAAGGCTTATAATGTATTGTTTATGCTTTTGATCTGTATCGGAACATGACATCCCGAGGTTTTGATATAAAAGGAAATTATATATTTCTTAAAGAAAGGTTTTGACAAACTTTTATCATGTTTTGTTTTTTTGGGGACCAATTCCGCAACATCTTTTAAAAGGATTACTCTGATTTTATTTTAAAAAGCATAAACGAAATCGGTCTTTTCTGGCCGAGAAATTAGGGGATGTCACATGTTAACTCGAAGTTTCCCAATCATGTTTACAAGTTGGACAAGTCGTTGTATAGGTTACATCAAGCTCCTCGAGCGTGGTATGCAACTCTCACAAAGCACTTGCTTGAGCATGGATATTCTCGTGGCACTATCTATCAAACCTTGTTCATCAAGCATGTGGGTAATGATCACATTCTAGTTCATATCTATGTTGACGACATTATCTTCGGGTCTACATGTCCACAACTATGCAAGGAGTTTGAAGGCGTTATGAAAAAGAGGTTTGAGATGAGTTCGTTGGGTAAAATGACCATGTTTTTGGGGCTTCAGGTCCAACAGAAGTCAATCGGAATCCTGCTCCATCAAGCCAAGTATGTGGAGGATATTCTAGAGAAGTTCGGGTTCCGAGACGCTAAACCTGCATTGACACCGATGGCCGAAAGACCCCTGCTGACTCCGGATACTGATGGCGAACATGTAGATCAGACCGACTACAGATCGATGATTGGATCGTTGATGTATCTAACTGCAAGCATACCAGACATCATGTTTGCAGTTTGTCAATGCGCTCGATAACAGGCCAATCCTAAACTTTCACATCTTATTGCTGTCAAAAGAATCTTTCGGTATCTCAAAGGCAACCCAAAACTGGGTCTTTGGTATCCGAAAAATTCTGAATTTGATTTATATGCTTTTGCTGACAGTAATTATGGAGGCTGTGAGCTTGACAGGAAATCAACATCTGGTGGGTGTCAAATTCTCGGAGACCGGCTGGTGTCATGGCAGTGCAAGAAACAACACAAAGTCTCAACCTCAACAGCAGAAGCGGAATACGTCGCTACCTCTGCTTGTTGTTCTCAAGTTATCTGGATCCAACATCAGCTGTTGGATTACGGTGAATTATCTAGAAACCCCTATTTTTTGTGAGAATGAGGCTGCAATTCAGATTGCCAAAAATCCAGTCCAACACTCGAAAACCAAGCACATCGATATTAAAGTGCACTTCATCAGAGATTGATGCGTTCGCTCTTTCGGTTGGAATAGGTTCCCACTTCTAATAATGTGGCGGATCTGTTCACAAAATCGTTTAACAAAGCTCGATTCGATGTGCTTGTGGGATTCTTGAATATGATACGTTTTGAGGACTAATTTTTGTTTTGTTTTAGGTTAGTTTAAATTTGCGCATTTTAATTTCATTCTCGCCCATGCACAAATTTAGGGGGAGAAATAAACAAAACCAAACAAAAATAGAAAATCAAAAACCAAACAAAAAATAGAAATTCAAAAAAGCCAAAAATATAGTGTATTTTTGTAGGTGTTGTGACTGGGGAAGTGAAATAAACTTGGTGATAACAGGCAATCTGAATCTGTGTAAGGTACCAAAGCTAAATTGTCAAGACTCTGTGTTCGATGCGCTGGTAGGCACGAAAGTTTTAAAATAGACTTGACTAGGATCATATAAACTTAAGGAATTTAGAGATTTGACAAATCTTTGCCTAGATAGTTCCATTTAGCATGACAATACGACGCTTGGATAGATTGAGCAGGGAGATATACATGAGAATCCACCGGTCACACTAAAGTAATCCATATCTAGAACCGTGGTTTTAACTCTTCCTCGATGTACGGACTCTGTCCTTAATTCCGGTATTTATGGGGCGACCGGGGAGTTCTGATAAAGTAGGTATGTAGGAAATTATTTTCTTGCTTTATTTCTGTTAGCCATATGTTGCCTCCTCTGTGTGATCGAAAGATCCAACCTGGACTGCAACATATGCAACTCTATTTCTCTACATCTTCTATCTATGCTATTCTTTCTGTCTGTTAGTCATATGTTGTCTTCTTTGCGTGATTGGAATACATCCGACCTGGTACACAACATATGCACCATTCTACTTCTCAATCCCTCTAAATCTGGTTAGTCATATGTTTCATCCTCTGCGTGATCGGAAGATCCGACCTGGATGTATAGCATATGCATTCTAAATCTGTCTTCTCACATAATAATTGTCTGCTCACCTAAAGTAAGGAGTACTTTGGAAGTTCCTGATTATTGGGGTATGTCACGAAGTGGGAAACTCATTCTAGTACATTTAAAATTGAACAATCACTAGGTTGTCTGTAGATCTCGTTGCTCAATTTAGGTGGACAACAATATCCTTGGTCGTCGTCAGTTAAATGGTCCTTAGGAAGTTTATCTAGGAACATAGGATCAAAATGTCTTGTCACTTATAGCATGTCCAAAAAATTTGTCATAATTTTTCGTGCTTAAGTGGACCACAATACCGGCGATCGACCAGACATGGACATGAAGGTAGAAATACCGATAAGCGGATTAAGACTGTCTAACAACTTTGATCCCAATATCACAACAATATTATTAGCATTAGTTGAGGTGAAATCAGTGTTAATTCATTTTAATCTCAATTTTAGTTTGATTTTTAAAATTTGTTTTATTTTATTTTTAAAAAAATATTATCTGCATTAAAAATTAGTTTCGTTTAATTTCAATTTTATCTTATTTTATTTATTTATTTATTTATTTTTATTTATTTTAAGTCCTTGAAATGCATTATTTTTAAAAGTCTATTGGGTTATTGGGCTTGAGTTCAATGTTTGTTGGGTTGCAGTCCATATCCAGGTGAAAGGGGGAGTATATAAGGTGAGTGTGGCTGGACTCACTCTTATTCTTCACTTTCTGAGTACGGCCACACACCCGAAAGAATACTCTCTCTCTTAAAAACTTCAAAAAATCTCGATTTTTCTTGAAATTAACTGCTCATCTGCGTAAGAATCATCTAGTCGATCCTCGTAATGGTGTTCTTAAGCTAAAACGAATGTGAATCCATGGTTTATTGAAGGAAAAATGATTTTTCGGCAACGTTGGAGCGTGTACGGCCACACACCCGTGTACGGCCGCACACCCGTGTACGACCTCACACCCCGTGTACGGATGGGCTTCTGTGTACGGCTGCACACCCAAATTTGCCCTTAAAATTTGAAATTTAACCAGTAAACAACTTGACTTAACTGATTATTGGGAAAAACACTTGATGTTTATTGATGAATTTTTGTGTTTTTCTCAGCTCAATATGGCAGGACTTGAATTCGCTAAAGTTCACAACCTGGCCGTTTACCTTGCTGATCCTCCAGAGGCTCACTCTGAGTTTCAATTCATAGTCGATGGCTTAAGAAGATGCTGCTTGTTCACTGCTCTCACCACCAGTCCGGTCATTTATCAACAATTGATTAAGGAATTCTGGAGCAACGCAGTTGTGTTGAAGGATAATGAGGGTACAAAATATCTTGAGGCTTCTGTGCGTGGAAATAAAGTCTTGGTTACCGAGCGGATTATTCGATAAACCTTGCAGATCGGTGATAAGCCTGAATTCCCGAAGGAGATTGATCTAGACCGGACTCAAGAGATTTTAGATCAAATGGGTTATGAAGGAACTTTCCCCCCACTCTCAAGAAGCTATTGCCTCCGTGCTGGAAATATTTAGCTCATGTATTTGTGAGTTGTATCTCTGGTCGGAAATCAGGAGCTAATGAAATATCTCTGGTCAACATCGGTGCAATTGCTGCTTTAGCTTCTGTTTGAGTTCAATTTCTCAAAGTTTATTTTGCATGAGATGATTTTGAACATTGAAGGAAACAAAAGGGATAAGTTCTTCATGTATACAAGATTCTTTCAACTGATCTTCAATGTCAAGCACGCTGAAATTGAAAGAGGAGGAGAGACCCTAGATCTTAAGTCTGTTGGCTCAAGTGCCTTTGGATTGATGAAGCAAAATCGACCAGGAAAGTTTAATTTTGAAGGGAAATATCTGTTGGGTTTTGAGCATTCTAACACTCCTACGGTGTACATGCAATCCTAGAAACCTTTGATCTATGTTTGACTAAGATACATGCAAAATGATTTTTCCAAGGTTCATAATAACTTGCAATACAAAATTCAAGTAGAATGACATACCTTTTAGAAGCTTGGATTCCTTGATGACTTTTTGAGCCTAGCACCCCAAATGTGATGCCCCAAATGCTTCACATAACACCACAATTCTTGGAATAACCTTGAGAGAATTACACTATACTCAAATATTGGCTAGCCCTCTTACTTGCTTGTAGTAGTAGTGCCAATTTTTCTAGACACGGAGCCTTTATATAGTTGTGACACAATTAGGGTTACACCATGTAAACCCTAATTGTCATGGCTTTCCATATTCCATGATCCATGGGTTTGTAACCCCCATGGACTATCCATGGAGCACCTTATGGGTTTTAACCCAATCCATACAAACCATGGATCATTAGCCCACTATACAAGAATAGATTATTTACATAATCAACCCCATATATTTAATTAGTCTCTTTTTAATCACTTAATTAATTCAAGATTAATTCTTTGATCAATACTAATTAAATAATATTATTAATATATTATTACTTATAATATATTAATAAACCTTAAGTGTCCTTTCTCTCATTTTGGTCTATCCAATTATTGCAATGCCATGCAACCCAAATGGACCATGCCGGGTCGGGTCAAGTACATACCAAATATAGTTATGGACTTAGACACTATATCCAATAATATCCACTGATCAAGTTTGGAATTTTTAATGAAGAGATTGACCAATCTGAATCCGATGATCTCTCTAGCCCCACGGAAACCGATGATGTCATTATCTCGGTTTCAGAACATGAAAACGAAGAAGGTCGTGTTTCCCCTGTTGATATAGTGGCTGAAGAGCATAACTTGCAATCTGTGCACGTTGAGAGTGACTACAATGAGGGAACGATGGAGGATGCAACTGAAAATGAAGGAGATGATGCTGATTCGTTTAATGATTTTGATCTTTCAGGTTTTGACAAGGATGACATTTCTTTGAATTTCGGAGGCAATGATAACCTCTTGTCCAATGAAGACCTTGACTCATTTTTTGACAGTATCCGTGATGTTGCTCATACAGCAACGGAGATAAGGGATACAGAAGATTTTCTTGAAACAACGCCTCCTACTTCCAACCAAATGGCTGACACTACAACACATATGGAGACAACTTCAGGGATTCCTCCCATTGAGGATGTTATTCCTACTACTGAGCCATCTGTGAGTGAACCGTTGAAGACTCTGACCTTCCAGTCTCCATTGAAAAGGAGAAGACGTGATCCGAGGCAGGGAGTATTCATTCCAGAACAATCTCAAGGCCATCTGACTCAACCAACAACTACTCCAACAACTACTTTTGCTGCTGATTCATCTGTACCATCCCATAAAGGACCAAGCACCATTCTTGAAGTTGGTGGTTCATCAGCTCCCCCGGGATCATCTCCTCCTAGGCCTTTTCATGATGCTGCCTCTGAGAGGCTTGCTATGCATCTGGCCCAACAACAAAGCTCAGTGCCTTCCTCCCGCGATAAAGGAATTTCTATAGAGGAAATCCACTCAGGAGAGGATGATTCCACCATGCACGAACTTAGAAAGGAGATCAGCGTGCTAAACCCGAAAAACATTGAGCTTGATATTCGTGTAGCTGACCTTGAAGCCGAAAAAGCTCAGCTTAACATTCGTGTTGCAGATCTTGAAGCAGATAAGACTCTGAAATCAAAGCAAATCTCTGATCTGCAAACACACCTGGGAACCATGACTGCATGCTACTTTGAATTGAAGAAGAAACTGGCAGAGGAACTTGGCGACAAGTTCAAATCATCCGTTCAAGAATTCAATGTTGCCCAGTCATCTCAAGATCCCCCTGTTGACCCTCGCACTGAAAGAAGAACTCGGATCGTTGATCGTTTTGAAAAAGAAACAGTTCAAGCACCCAACGTTGCTGCACTAAAACGCACCAAATTAGTGGCATCCGCCAAGAAAAAGCAACTATGTTCAAGAAAAGCTCAGATCAGAACGCTCATGGAGATCAACCCAAAGTCACCGTCACTGATCTTGAAAAGAAAAGATTTGGACACAAGTACGGTGATAGATCGGGAATTGTCTCATGGGGCTTTCATGACAGGTTAAACATGTGGATAGTGAGACGCAAAAGCTCAAACGTGGAATATTACAAAGACTTCCATGATTTCAGTTCAGGGACAAGGGTTGATCTTTCAGAACTATCCAATGCTCCATTTGCAAATCCATCAGGTGATCCACGGGTAACTCATTTCAAGCTTTATTTGGAGAACCAAGTAAAGAATGGATTTGCTAACATGAAGACTGCTGGGTCCATCATTAAAAGATTCCCTGATATACTGGATCCCAAGACAAATCAGCCTGTCTAGACTGTGATGTGGCCACCGACCAACCAAGTTAGGCAGATTCCTGTGTCGCAGAACTTCTGTGATGGATCTCTTGCGAATATACTTTACTGGGTATATGATGAAACCACTGCGACTGCTATCATTAAGTTTCAAGATGGTTGCTTTCGCCTGTTCGAAAAAAGAGACCTACTTCAATTCGGAAAGTGGGATATTCATCATTTGGCAAAACATCAGATCAAAGTGGTTGAAGAGATCTTCGAGAGTGCTGCTAAAGAATACATGTCAATGGTTGTAGAGATCATCACAAAAAAGATGTTGAGTGGCGCGAGGGGGGGGGGGGTCCGATGTGCTTATCGTTGAAAAGGACTAAGTCAAAGCTAGCCTCAAACCAAAGGGGAGATTGAAGGGTCTAGTTTGTGGTTTGGGCTAGGCATCCATCTTGTATAAGTCTTGATAGGGTCTTGGGGTTTGTTATGGTGGTTGCAACCTTTGTGTGGCTGTGTACGGCCCTACATGTGTGTACGGCCGTACACCCTGTGTACGGCCGTACACGCGTGTGCGGCTATACACTCGTGTACTGCTAGGTGTGCTATAAATAGTAGGTGTATGTGTCAGTCTTAGGGTGATGTATATGTGTATTTTCCAAGGTGTATTTGATGTTTATATGATATAAATGTGTGCATGTTTGGCTTAATTCTTCTTCTACTCCTTCTACACTCTGATTGATTGCAATATCATTTGATCATTGATTTGGATCTTAGAATTCGGGACTTACATTACATGGCTGAGAATTTTCTTATACCTAGGTAGCCCACCAATGCCTTTTAAAATAAATAAAACGTTAATAATATTATTAAAATTTAATAAATAACACTAGATTATAAACTTAACACAATTAAAATTATTATCTTCAAGCATAAGATTGAGGGTATGTGTGTGCACAAGATGTCCAAAAAATAGTTGGTCTTTTTTCCTGTAACAATTTGGTCGCTCCTATATTACTTGATGCATTGTTGGTCACAATTTGAACCACATTTTCGGCGCCAACTTCTTTGATGCAACTTTCAACGTACTCATGTATGTGTTCTGTGACAACCCAAAATCTCTATCTGTAAGTCAATTCGATCAATAAAAAGTCAGACTTGTTTCTGCTATCGCTTTTCTGTGATTAGGGTCAGTTTGAGAGTCTCTAAGCCTAGTACACTTAAGGATTGGATGTTGAGGAGTGTTAGCATGGGATTAGAGGAATGCAATCGAACCAAAAAAACTCATCAAAGGGTGTTCACAGCCGCAAACTAGGTTCACGGCCGTGAACCCCTCTCCATACACACACACACACACACACACACACACACACACACACACACACACACACACACACACATATATATATATATATATATATATATATATTTCCTTCATTTATTCCTCATTTCTTCCATCCTTGGCCGAAAACCTCTCAAGTTCTCTCAAGTATCATCCAACAAAAGCTCTCATTTCACCCCACAAACCTAATTGATTCATCCCTTTTTCTTGTTCATCTTATGCACGTGAAGTGCTTCAATTTCATCCATTGACTCATCACTTTCATCACCATCTTTATGATCTTCAAGAGTTCACGGCCGTGAACTCTTCATGTGTGGGTCGTAAACCCTTCAAATCTTCATGTGTGGGCTGTAAACCCTTCAAATGTTCATGTGTGGGCCGTAAACCCTTCAAATCTTCATGTGTGGGCCGTAAACCCTTCAAATGTTCATATGTGGGCCGTAAACCCTTCAAATGTTCATGTGTGGGCCGTGAACCCTTTATGTGTTCATGAGCCGTGAACACATCTTAGGCCGTGAACCCATAGTGGTTGGCCGTGAACTCCTTTCTGTCCCTTATTTTTGGTTCTAACACTTGATTGTAAGTGTTTCCTACATCCTAAGTTTGTTTCCTATGCTTGTTAGTTGTTATAGACTCTAATTGTAGGACTATACATGTTAATATGTGCTTAATAGGACCTTATTGTGCTCGGGACTTCACTTAGCATACCAAGTATCCTATCTTTGTCATTCATCCAAGTCACTCACAATCCGGTGAGTTATACCCCTATGCTTTTATGATTTTAATGTTTTCAGGGGGAGAATACAAGCCAAACACAAATGATTTTATGAATTTATACAAAAAGGACTTCAACACACTTAAAATTGATGTAATTGATACAACCTTACTTTTTCCACATCTTTATAAAATATTTATCGATATTTTATACCTTTTTGTAACATGCTGAGCATAAGGGACGTTTTCAACTTACAAGCACAATTACATAGTTTTTTTTCAGATCAATACGTAACATACATGCAAACTATAATAGGTATAGTTTGGGAATTCAATACACGGTTTTCCATATACAGACATATAAACAATTATAAGAAAATAGTTTAGGGAACGAACGTATCTTCTTATAAACTTATCCGTTATTTATAAAAAGGGTTTTTTGAATTATTACTTGTAAAGTCGTTTATCTAGTTTGAGAGACACGACTTTGGGTACAATTACATGTACTAGTGGAAGACTATTCTTATGAACTAAAGTCTCCTCGAGGTAGAGCGTGAGTTTGTGTATAGATCTATACGGAACTGACAATCCCGCACCTTGCTGTTAGCTGCAGTAGGACCGGCAGGTCTACGAGTGAGAAAGTCATAAAGGATATTGACGTCCGATTCACGTCGTATCAGTTAGTATGGTCATAAAACTCACAAGTAGATAGCAACGATATATTTACGTAGTAATATACTTTTCATGAACAATGCTTTAATAATATAAGTATGGAAAATACTTGTATTTTTCAGTTATGGAACAATTAAATCGACAATATACATTCAGGGGGAAAATATAGGATTTTCCCGGACAAACATCAATATTTTTTCTTTTTACAAACAATCAGACTATCATTCAACCATCGGATATTCATTGGTAATTTTATAATCCCTTAGTTGATACATCCGGGTCACGTATGAAGAATATCTGATAGACTGTGGAATGTGTGGTTTCCGCTCCATCTCCCGTTCCTTGTTTGGTTGTGGGTTTAGGGCAGATCCATACAATTAACTATCTGTTCGATATTGGTTTACACGTAGCTAGTATCAGTTAAGAGATTATAGAAGAAACTGGTATTATCATACTTATCTTAACTTTCATTATATCTGTAATTATAAGGTTTTCTGAAGAAACATAACACACTTGTCAATGAACTCAGAACTTGTTTTTCTAAATCAAAACGCTTATGAACTCACCAGCTTAAATGCTGATCTACTCTTTCAAAATAACTTGTATTCTCAGGAAATCAGTAGACAGGTACTCCCGCAACTTTTGAGAAGATGGAGCCTTTAGAGTCACGTCTTTATATTTTGCTACTTTTGATGTATATGAATATGAATCAAACAGATGTAAATACCTTTTATATATATTCAATGAAATGGTTGTGTTTACTTTGATTACTATGATGCAATTGTTGTGATACTAAACATGACGTCCTCCACCCCCGAATGTTTCCGTCGTTTCGGTTTGGGGGTGTGACAGATTGGTATCCGAGCTATTGTTTATAGTGAACTGAGTATACCGAACCTTACATGGTATACAACTATAAACACTATAGGGGCCGAAGTGATCTGAAACTAAAAGTATACTTTAAAATATAAGTATTTTACAAGAAGCATACAAGTATACATATGTACAAGAAGCTACAACACCATAATAACTACATAAAAGTATTTAGGACAAGTTGGACACTACGGTTAAACCTGAATAGTTATGTAGTCATATGTGGGGCCAATATAACCTGATCAACTATATTTTTCCGAGATATGATCAACATGTGTTTGGGAGTGACTGTGGTGTTGCGACAAGTCTAAAACTCACCAAATCATATACTAATGAAGCATAGTTAAAATACTATAGGAGTATTTTAGTTACTATAAGATAACAACAAGTATAGAGCATACAATTACAATACTATAGAAGTATTTTAGGCTCTATAAATAACTTATGTGAAAATTAAAAGACCCTTACTGGTAGGTCTATAATTGTGGAGTGTATACTCCCAAGGTTATATAATGAAGATTTTATAGACTTAGAATGGGTGATCTATGCTCTATTTCCTGTTCCTTGTTTGGTTGTGGTCTTAGAGCAGGATCACCTATTCGAAGGTCTATTTAATCTTAAATTATATACAACTTGTATGCACTGCAAGATCATAGAAGGACCCAGTAAGGATCACCCTGTAAGATAAAAATGTTATATTAATCTCATAGATTCTTTAAACACTCCCATTCTCACGCAACCCACATAGATAGAAGAAACCACTCATTGTTAGCAGTCGGCAAAGGAGTCAAGCAGGAACAAGAAGAGGTTCATGAGAAGGATTCTGAGAAGGGATCAGCCGAAGAGAAAGGCACCCGAGTGATCATAGATGAACCTTACCCTCTCAAGAGAAGATGTGCAGGGTCCACTTAGACATTCAGAGTCAGACTCTCCATCATGAAGTGATTGAGATCAGTGACAAACCCGGACCAAGGAGAAACGAAGACTCAATACACCTACAGAGAACCGGAACACCATAGGGGTGTCCAGAGACAACAGATCTTCACAAGAATGAACTAGAGCGAACGTAGGAAGGACATAGAACAGAGGAAACCACTCCCGAATCATGCGAAGCAACCGAACACCTTATATGTCGCACTAATACCTAATAAAATAGTATAACTTAGTGAGTTAAGGAGTACACTGCTCGCACTATGTGTTAGGCTTATCGCCTCTTTTCTTGCAACTAGTATCAGTAAACCAGGTCACAAAAATTCATTCAGGAGTAGTCGCTTCAAATTCAAAAGTCTATTTCATACAGACTTCCTTATTGGATGGTTATCAGAACACTATAGAAGTCGGATCATGATACTCTCAAAAACCGGTATAACTTAGCTTAAATAACACTCGTGCAATACTCACTTCCATAGAATACACTTCAGAAATGTTGTCAGAAACCTTCAGGATAGTCCATCAAGGCGTGAAATTTATAAGTATATATAAATTTGTGAAATACAAATACCGATGACCATCGTTACTCACAAGATCGTTTCTCATCATGCCACAGAACCATGTCTTCACAAGAAGGTAACCAACCAACTAGTAAGACACCAATTCTATAGATAGACTCCGCTACATTTTAGGCCGCGGTCACAGCCGCTGTGACAGCTGTCATGGCGCAATTCAATGCTAACAACCCAAACGATAATGGAAACAGTTTCAACAATTCAAATTGTAGTAACACACAAGGAAACCGACAAGGGCCTAGCGATGATGATACTCTAGCTCACAAACCTAAGAATAATAAACGAAAGTTATGGAACAAAAAGGAGCGCAAGTTATCTCAAAAACTTGCCAAGAGACAACAACCTCTGGCAACCTCTACAGCCACGACATCTGTCATTCCTGTACCAATGCCAGTATGGAAATATGCTGGAAATCTATCGGATTGCAAGAAATGCAATTTCCACCACTTAGGAAAATGCCGCAAATTGCAATGTAAGAACTGCAACAGACAAGGACACACCACTTATTTCTGCAGAATACCGGCACAACCAACCACTCAAGTCCTCAGCGTTGGTTTAAGTCACGTCTGTTATAAGTGCGGCGAATCTGGACATTTTAAAAGAGATTGTCTAAAGACTAGGATTGACGAAGAAGCTCGCTTCTATAGGACTCCGACTCAACACATCACTTCAACTACCGATGCTAGTATAATCCAAGTATGACATGCATGTGGTGAAATGGGGCATTTCAAGAGAGACTGTCCGACGAAGAGAAATGACGGAGGAGAAGGAGGAGTGTAACGGCATGACATATAAGAGCAACGAGGAACCCCCCCCCCCTTTGAGATTTTGGTACGTATTCTAAATAAAAATTACTTTGAAGATTAATTTATATCCATATTAAAATTTGGGGAAATTAAAAAGTAATTATAAGTACCTCACTCGTCCGAACAAGTCATGACATTCATAAGAGAACTAAAAATCAGCGCATGTGAGCTATGATGGCTTAGTACGTACATCAGGGTTATGCATAGCTCAGATTTTGCAGAATTAGAGTGAGTGATTCCGCCTTAATTCCTGTTTCTTTTCTGGTTGTGGATTTAGGGCATAGTCACTCAGTCGACCATCCTATTCATCTTAATTATACATGATTTGTATATGCCAAACGATCATAGAGGTACCGAGAAAGATCATAATATAAGTGTCGTCACTAGTCATCAAACACTAGAAAGCCTACATAGAATGCATTGTCGAGCACACTCGAGATAAACCATCATTATAATAGACGTCTCTTTCAAATCGACTCAACACTTGTTCTATAGAGAGTCCTGCGTCGTCATTCGACATGAATTGGCGTGGTCCTCACCATACCAAGTTCATATATTATGAAAACCCACCGCCTTAACCGACTGATGAACGAAACCCTCGTCACTCATAACGATAATCCAACCCAGACCTCAGAATTGCCTTTTGTATTCTAAACACCGAAGTACTCATGAGAAGAGTACTATGACTTCCGAAACCTTGTCGTCGTATATCCAGCAGATCTTCCAGAACCACCACTCGCCCAACAGGTCAAGTTCAAGCATAGAGACTAACACGAATCTACATTCAAGAGATAGTCTGTCTGCATGGTGTGCCTCTGTCCATTATCTCCGACCGGGATAGCAGATTCGCCTCGAGATTCTGGCAGTCACTGCAGAAGGCTCTTGGAACTAAGCTGGATATGAGCACAGCTTACCATCCACAAACCAATGGGCAGAGTGAGAGGACCATTCAGACCTTGGAAGACTTGTTAAGATCATGTGTTATAGACTTTGGCAAGTAGTGGGACACCCATTTGCCATTGGTCGAGTTCTCCTACAACAACTATCATACCAGTATCAAGGCTGCACCGTTTGAAGCTCTCTATGGCCGTAAGTGTAGATCCTCTCTGTTCTGGGCTGAGGTGGATGACGCGCAGCTAGCTAGAGGCCAAGTCCCTGATATCTCTCTCACTGACCCAGAAGTCATCCGTGAAACCACAGAAAAGATCGTACAAATTCGAGATCGATTAAAAGCTTCAAGAGATAGACAAAAGAGCTACACCGATAAGAGATGAAGACCTTTGGAGTTCCAAGTTGGTGACCGTGTTCTATTGAAGGTCTCACCCTAGAAAGGCATGATACTCTTTGGAAAGCGTGGGAAGTTGAATCTGAAATACATAGAACCATTCGAGATCCTCGCTAAGATCGGTCGCATAGCTTACAAAACTTCGTTTACCCTAAGAGCTTAGCAACATTCATCATACCTTCCACGTGTCGAACCTTAAAAAGTGTCTATCCGACGAAACCCTTGTGACCCCCCTTGATGAGATCGAGATCAACAAGAACCTCAATTGCATGGAAGAACCAGTCGAAATCATGGACGGGGAAGTCAAGTGAACAAAACAAAGTCGCATACCGATAGTGAAGGTCTGCTGGAATGCCAAGCGGGGACCTGAGTTCACTTGGGAGCGAGAAGATTCATTGAAACAGAAGTACCCACATCTTTTTCCGAGTCCATGATTTGCAGTCTATGTTAGAATTTCGGGACGAAATTCCCTCTATCGGGGGGATTATGTGACAACTCGAAATCTCTATCTGTACTTCAATTCGATCAATAAAAAGATAGACTTGTTTCTGCTATCGCTTTTCTGTAATTAGGGTCAGTTTGAGAGTCTCTAAGCCTAGTACACTTAAGGATTGGATGTTGAGGAGTGTTAGCTTGGGATTAGAGGAATGCAATTGAAACAGAAAACTCATCAAAGGGTGTTTACGGCCGCAAACTAGGTTCACGACAGTGAACCCATGTTTGGCCGTGAACCCCTCTCCATATATATATATATATATATATATATATATATATATATATATATATATATATATATATATATATATATATGTATGTATATTTCCTTCATTTATTCCTCATTTCTTCCATCCTTGGCCGAACACCTCTCAAGTTCTCTCAAGTATCATCCAACAAAAGCTCTCATTTCACCCCACAAACCTAAGTGATTCATCCCTTTTTCTTGTTATTCATCTTATTCACGTGAAGTGCTTCAATTTCATCCATTGACTCATCACTTTCATCACCATCTTTATGATCTTTAAGAGTTCACGGCTGTGAACCCTTCATAGGGCCGTGAACTCTTCATGCGTGGGCCGTAAACCCTTCAAATCTTCATGTGTGGGCCGTAAACCCTTCAAATGTTCATGTGTGGGCCGTAAACCCTTCAAATCTTCATGTGTGGGCCGTAAACCCTACAAATGTTCATGTGTGGGCCGTAAACCCTTCAAATGTTCATGTGTGGGCCGTGAACGCTTCATGTGTTCATGGGCCGTGAACACATCTTAGGCCGTGAACCCATAGTGGTTGGCCGTGAACTCCTTTCTGTCCCTCATTTTTGGTTCTAACACTTCATTGTAAGTGTTCCTAAATCCTAAGGTTGTTTCCTATGATTGTTAGTTGTTATAGACACTAATTGTAGGCCTATACATGTTAATATGTTCTTAATAGGACCTTACTGTGCTCGGGACTTCACTTAGCATACCAAGCATCCTATCTTTGTCATTCATCCAAGTCACTCACAATCAGGTGAGTTCATACCCCTATGCATTTATGATTTTAATGTTTTCAGGGGGAGAATACAAGCCAAACACAAATGATTTTATGAATTTATACAAAAAGGACTTCAACACACTTAAAATTGATGTAATTGATACAACCTTACTTTTTCCACATCTTTATAAAATATTTTTCGATATTTTATACCTTTTTGTAACATGCTGAGCATAAGGGACGTTTCCAACTTACAAGCATAATTACATAGTTTTTTTTTTCAGATCAATACGTAACATACATGCAAACTATAATAGGTATAGTTTCGGAATTCAATACACGGTTTTCCATATACAGGCATATAAACAATTATAAGAAAATAGTTTAGGGAACGAACGTATCTTCCTATAAACTTATCCGTTATTTATAAAAGGGGTTTTTCAAATTATTACTTGTAAAGTCGTTTATCTAGTTTGAGAGACACGTCTTTGGGTACAATTACATGTACTAGTGGAAGACTATTCTTATGAACCAAAGTCTCCTCGACGGAGAGCGTGAGTTTGTGTATAGACCTATACAGGACTGAAAATCCCACACCTTGTTGTTAGCTACAGTAGGACCGGCAGGTCTACGGGTGACAAAGTCATAAAGGATATTGACATCCGATTCACGTCGTATCAGTTAGTATGATCATAAAACTCGCAAGTAGATAGCAATGATATATTTACGTAGTAATATACTTTTCATGAACAATGCTTTAATAATATAAGTATGGAAAATACTTGTATTTTTCAGTTATGGAACAATTAAAGCGACAACATACATTCAGGGGGGAGATATAGGATTTTCCCGGACAAACATCAGTATTTTTTATTTTTACAAACAATCAGACTATCATTCAATCATAAAATATTCATTGTTAATTTTATAATCCCTTAGTTTATACATTCGGGTCACATATGAAGAATATCCGATAAACTGTGGGATGTGTGGTTTCCGCTCCATCTCCTGTTCCTTGTTTGGTTGTGGGTTTAGGGCAGATCCATACAATTAACTATCTGTTCGATATTGGTTTACACGTAGCTAGTATGAGTTAAGAGATTATAGAAGAAACTGGTATTATCATACTTATCTTAACTTTCATTATATCTGTAATTATAAGGTTTTCTTAAGAAACATAACACACTTGTCAACGAACTCAGAACCTGTTTTTCTAAATCAAAACGCTTATGAACAAACCAACTTAAATGTTGATCTACTCTTTCAAAATAACTTGTATTCTCAGGAAATCAGTAGGCAGGTACTCTCGCAGCTTTTGAGAAGACGGTGCCTTTAGAGTCATGTCTTTATATTTTGCTACTTTTGATGTATATGAATATGAATCAAACAGATGTAAATACCTTTTATATTCAATGTAATGGTTGTGTTTACTTTGATTACTATGATGCAATTGTTGTGATACTACACATGACGTCCTCCACCCCCAAACATTTCCGCCGTTTCGGTTTGGGGGTGTGACATGTTCACTTGTGTGATCTCCATCCAATGATTCTTTAGATGAAAAAAACGGTCCCGAACTTTGAATTTACACATAAGTTTATGATGCTCCTTTTCTTTCTATCATGCGTCCATCATAATCGAGCATCCATTAGATTTCCATTCGTCTTTTTATGGTGTCAAAAACTTTGTTGTTCTTTCTACTTCTTTCTTTAAATATGTTTCTCCCATCTCATATCTAGTTGGAGGTGGAGCCCCACGTCTAAATTGGCCAACCGCCTCCAACGTAATTTTGAAGTTATCCTTTTCAAAGGCATGAAAAGGAATGGCACATTCATAGGCCCATCTACAAATATATTTTTTCACACGAATCATGTGTTCCTTATGAATAACATTTGAAATATTTTCTTGTTTGCTCTTTCCCCTATTTGAAACATCTTAGGGGTTGATAGTGTTTAGAAACTAATCCATAGGCCCAAAAGAACGTTGAGCCTTCATGGAACCAAATAAATCTTCCATCAAGTTATCATCAATGGTAATGGTTTCATTTTCACTACTTCTAATATTCACTTGTGCTCTTAAAGATTCATTTTTATCTACCTTCACCTTTTTTTTATTTTGGTTATCAAGAAAAACATCTCTATATAATATTTGATATTGTTTTGTGGCGTGTGGGCATGAAGAAACATTTCCCTTATGTTGTGCAATATGTTGTTTTAGTCTATTGATTCCTCCACCCATCTCTTTATTACATAAAATGCATTTCACTCGCTCCAGTTTGTTAGGATTCACACATACTTCATATTCCCATCCGGGATCATTCATTTTGCATTTAAGATTCTCTTGAGTTGCTGTTGATCCCCTAGATAGGGTTGTTGTGGTTGATGCCATTACTTCAGTTAGAAAGTTATTTAACAAAAAGTGAGTTAGTGAGTCTAACACAAACCTTATGTTTTAGAAAACAAAATAATATCATATTGTCACATAGAGTGATAAAACAGAATAACATACATCTATTAGTATATTACACAGAAAACGAGAAAAAATACATACAAATTGTGAAACTAATACTAGAAATCTGAATTCTGAAATACATACCCACTGATATAAACTGCATAACTAATACAACCCCACTGATACAAACTGCATAACTAATAAAATTGTCTTTAATATATATTTTATAGTATATATAGAAATTGATACTGAAATACACAAAAATTAATACAAACTGATACATTAAAATGTTTAACAGAAATACAAACTGATACAAACTAACTGATACAGTAGAAAAATCAAGAAACAGATATGCAAACTGATACGGTTAAAAATTGATACAAACTGATTACTTCAAGTGAAATCTTTTTTTATATTTGTAAAGTTGTAAATAATCAGATATGAAACTGATACAATCAGTAATACACACTGAATTGACTGCAATACAAAAAAAGTAATCTTTGTGAAGTAACCTCACTTTCCACTCTCCCGTAGAGAAATCAAGAAACATATCAGAACTAGATGCCTAGAATAGAGAGGGTGCTACACCAGAACTAGTTGCATCATGTGAAATCTTTTCTTATATTTGTAAAGATGTAAATACTCAAATCAGATATGAAATACATACATACATTTAGTTATACATACTAAAATAAAAAAAAAGATCAAATACCTTTGGGAAGTAACCTTAGTCTCTAGTAGAGAAATCCAGAAACATATACACTAAATACATACACATCACACCAGTAGAGAAATCATGAAATACATATACACCAACCGACAATCTTGAGAGAAAAATGAGAAACAAGGACAGAGTTAGAGTAGAGATAGAGAGAAATCACCTTCGTAAATACTCATATATGAAATACATAAAATTATACAAACTGAAATACAAAAAAATTGAGTTCTTGATGAAGAAATCTGAAATCGACACAATGAAATAGTGTGAGAGTAGATAGATAGCAATCACCTTTGTGAAGGAACCACGGTCGCCGGTGGAGGATCTCATTGGTGGATAGTCACAAATCACAAGAACAACATTGTTGGTAGAAGGCATAGACAATAGAGAACATGGAGGTCATAGTCTCGTAGAAGACACAAACAAGAGAGAACACTGACGTATAGCTGATAAAAAACAACCAGATAAGATCGTATCGAAGGTAAGATCCGTTTGGTATATAAAGATATATTGTTTGGAAAATCCACTTAAAACACCTCACAGATCTAGCTTTTTCATCATTCCTGTAAGTAGATTGGTCAGTAAAACGGTTGGTATTACCCATAAATCTTATTTATAAGTTCATAATAATGATTACAAACATAAATATAAGTTATACTTAAAGCACGGTAAGCATAACTCAACTTACATGTTGTTTAACGAAAAATCAGACATTATGCGGGCAGAACTTCGAAACCGAAAGCTATATTTCTCAGGGCTCTCTGACGTTCCAGAGCTTAGCTAATAACACTTAAGAACTAGTAGGATTCGGTCCTCGGGAAAGTTTGAGAGATTTGAAGAAGTTGTGTGGAAAAAAGAGCTAAAAATCGTACATTATATAGAAAATCTCAAAAGACACGTTGCACCCTGCCCATGTGGCAGATTCTAGTTCATCCACTTTGCTGAGACTTGGGGGCTATGGGTCTCCTCCGGTGAAGACACGTATCACACTCCTGGTGTAACACCGCAAATTTTCAAATAAAATTTTCATTTAAAATCGCATAATTCTCATAACACATTTCACAAAAATCTCATTTATTTAATTTACAAAATGCAACTCCATAATTGTTTGATTAAAATCCAGGATCTTCAAAACATAACTCTTTCACTGGTGTGTACAATCAAGCTGGTGCCTTCCCGCGATCCTGAGAAAAACCTGAAACACATAACACATAACACGGTAAGCACGAAGCTTAGTGAGTTCCCCAAAATACCACATACAACTCTTTAGCCACTCGAGGCTATAAATTTGTATGACCCCTCGGTCGATGTGTCTCAGTGGGACCCTCCAGTCCCACAACTCTGGTGGACCCTCCGGTCCTAACTCTGTAAACTCTGAGTAACACACAACATAAATCACAAAGAAATAATGCAGGATATCACAATACACAGATAAACACATAAAACAGCTCAATCACGTAAAGATACCACTCTTGGTAAGTATAGTGAGAAGACTCACCTTGCAAGCAGCAAGCAATTATCCTCGAACTCGAATCTCGAAGTAGCCACTGCCTAACACATAGGGTAAATATCTCTAATTAAAACTCGATCCTCGATTCTAAGTAACCAAATGTTATTCTTCTCTCTCTAACTCTCGAATTGGGTAAAAGACCATTTTACCCCTCTATGGTCTCCATTACTCATGTTGACCAAACCCTAAAGTCAACAGAAGTCAAACTCGAGTCAACAGTCCATGTTTGACCCGACTCGTCGAGTGCACTCTTGCGACTCATCGAGTCCCCTCGTTTCCTCAGAAGTCTCAAGAAAGTCCAGTTGAACTCGTCGAGTTGACCCCAACTCGCCGAGTTATCGCACAATCAAACCCATCGGGACAAACCCTCATCGACTCGTCGAGTCGGCTCCTTGAGTCCATTCAGACTCATATCTCATGCAGTCGTTTTCAAGGCAGAGAACCTTCCCAAATTCTAGATCTGCACTCCTAAGGCTCATCAATCACGTAAAGTTACAGGCTTTATGTTCATGCATGGCATTTTGAGCTTAAAATGCCAAAACACGCCTCAAAAAGGGTTTTTCACTCAAGATCACTATTTTGGTTGGATAAAGTAGGGACTTTTGGACTCTAGGGACCTCACATGGTCCAGATCTGTAGTTCAACCCTCTCAATGAACATAAAATACTCAAGGTCCTCATATTTGGGTGGAAAAACCCTAGATTCATAAAATCATGAGATCTATACAAAATAATGAGAAAGGTGCAAGCTTTATACCTTTCCCCAAAGCTATAAAGAGGAACAATCTCAGATCTAGCAACACCTTTTTGACCCTTGGCTTGGAATTCTTCTCTCCTCTTCACAAGATGCACCAAAACACTCACAATTAGCCAAGCACTCTCTCTCAAAGCTCAAAGGTCGTCTAGGGTTTGTTCTCAGGGAAGTGTAGCCGCAAATGAGGCTATAAATGCCTTTAAATAGGCCCCAACCCCTGGAAATTAGGGTTTCTCTGCCCACCACCTACTCGGCGAGTCAGCTCTCTGACTCGTCGAGTCCACTCGTTAAATCCACGCTAGCAACTCGTCCCTACTCGGCGAGTCGGACTCATGACTCGTCGAGTGACTCTATAATTCTCAAGGTTAAACACACATTTAATGTATCCGAAAATCCAGATGTTACAATTCTCCCCCACTTGAATTAGATTTCGCCCTCGAAATCGCTTCTCAACGCCACATAGATCGAACTCAAAAACCCGAAAAGTACTACCGAAAGGATCTCATACCACACAACTAACTTCCTCCATGGACACATGAAACCAAACAAGAACTCCCAAACCCAGAAGAGGACATACCCTTCTGCCGCTACAATACCCCTTCTGACTCTCTAAAATCTGGAAACTCTAGTGGCCTGTCTCACTGCCAGACCGCCCTATCAAGCTATCACCATGTTATTTTCTCCTTGAATAACAGACCCTGATAACTCACTTCCCCTCTGATTCCCTCGTTGCGACTTGATAGAAAAAGTTAAAGCCCAAAAATTGGCCACCGATCACTAATACCATACATACTAAACGATCCATAAGATAATCCAAGGAACGAAAGGGTCACATTACACCAGAGACCCATCCAGTGTACTGCAATTGAAACCCATCTGAACAAAGAACTCTCAACACCCTGTCCTCGGACACAAGAAAATGATCATGCTTGCTCAGAAGTATCCTATGACATCTAAGAATCATAAGCCCCAACTCCCTCTCAGATATCCCTCTCAACACTGAGCACCAGGTCAACTCCCAACCCCACAGTTGAACCTCCAAAGGTTACCCTTTTCATACCCCAAAACGTCTCACTGACTTCCTTCTCACAACAACTATCCCGGCCCATTGTGATACACAAGTCACGAAGTTCTCTTTACCCCAAGCGAATACTACAATCCCAACTGAAATCGTCTCACCCTCGACTTTTTTCGTCTACTACTCGTTAGTTCCATGCGTCTCGCGGTCCTTCCCATACAAACAAACTGACCCACTCAGGTCTAAGACATCAGATGACACACAATACCCCTCAAAATGAAACCCATCTTTGAATCTGGAATCTCATTCGCCTACTCAATACACCACCAAATCCAAACTCAAACTCGAGAGTCTAGTCCGACACAGAATTGGAACCACTCGTCCCAATGAAGCACTCACCATGACCCGCAACCCACGCGTACATCACTCCTCCAATTCCTCTCAATTGCGATAACCACAACTTAACTCAGAATATAACGATCCCAGAAAAATATGGAGACCCCAGTCTCGCCCCTGGTCCGACCACCAGGTTCCCGAAACTCAAAGAATAAGGCAACCCAAGCCTGAAGACACTTCTGTCACACCCCCAAACCAGAACGACAGAAACGTTCGGGGGCGGAGGACGTCATGTACAGTATCATAACAATGCATAATAGTAAAACAAGAAACAACATCATCCATTGCATTAATAATATAATTTAATACAAGTGTGTTCTGAATAGTTTGAAAGACACCAAAAATAAGAATCAAAATAAAAGACGAGTCTTGAGCGTGCTTCGTCTTCTCAAAACCTGGTCATCGGTACCTGTCTACTGGTGACCTGAGAATACAAGTTATTTTGAAAGCGTAGATCAACATTAAAGCTGGTGAGTTCATAAGTATTTTAGTGTCATTGTTTGCATAAGTTTGAAAGTGTTTGTAAATGTTTGATGTAAAAGTTTGTAAGAGTTTGATGTAAATGTTTGTAAACTTCCTAGAAAATCCTATATTTTCTACAAAAGTAGACTTCTTGTTCTTTTGTAAAAGGAGTGTTTTTCCCAAGTATGACTATCATTACCAAAATATAGTTTCCATTACCTTTTGTGTGAAAAGATCACAATGTGAATGAAATGGGAAAATAAAGATGTACTGTAGTTTTATCTAAGTAACTACCAATGTACTAACTACCTTAAACCAGTTTGTTTAATTAAGGTAAAATGTGATAAGATTGTAACCATACTTGATTGACTAGTAAGACACAACGTTCGGAGACGTCGAAATGGTATGACATTCGTCACCCGTAGACCTGCATGTCCCACTGTAGCTAGCAGCAAGGTGTAGGATGGTCAATCCTGTATAGATCTATACAAAAACTCACGCTCTCCCTCCAGGAGACTTTGGGTACAAAACGTGACACAACAGTATATTGTTGTGCCATGAAGTAGTGGCTCACATTATGTTATAGTATTCTTGTATTTGTATAGTATGTTCTCTCTGTCTAGTGTATAGTATGTTCTCTCTGTTCTAGTGTATAGTGTGTTCTCTCTATTCTAGTATTTAGTATGTTCCTTCTGTTCTAGTATTTAGTATGTTTTTTCTGTTTCTCGTTATAGTATGTTTGAACTGACTCATGTATGAACTGACTCTTGTAAGTTTCATTGTTCTAGAAATAGTAAATAGTATCTTCCTAAACTATACCTATTATAGCTTACTAGTAATGTTGTTTGATTGACTGAACATGTATGTATGCCTTTGCTACCCAAACGTATTGAACTGAATGAAGAACTTTTATATCTATACACATATACATAATATATAACTAGGATTCAAATGACACTCGGACAAATAATCGATACCCTAAGTCCACAACCAAACAAGGAACATGAAATAAAGTGAGTTATCAGTCCTAAGCCCTTCCAACCTTATTTATATAACTATATATATATATAGACATGATTTTGACAATATATAAGTTTAAAAGAGTTTTGATAAAATGATTTAGCATATAAAAGTGTTTATAAAACGATTTGAAGCAGTTTGTTTGATAACACAGTTTTGAAGCATAAGAAATCCACTTGTTTGATAGTTATTAATCACATATGATTGATATAATAACTATAAATGTTTCTACTTGTATTCCCCTCCCCCCATAAAAGCATTTAAAATCATTTAAAAGGTAAGTTAAGGGATATGAACTCACCTGTAGTGAGTGATTCGAATGAAAGATCGATATAGGATACAAAGTGTCAAGTGAAGTCTCGAGCACAAACGGATCCTATTAAGCATATAATGACACATATATGTATATAATTAGTGTATATAACAACTAATCATGATAGGGAACAACCTTAGGGACTAGGAAACACTTGGATTGAAGTGTTACAATCACATATGATTGCACTAAAGGAGTTCACGGCCAAACTAAGGAGTGTTCACGACCTTAAGAGGGTTCACAGCCCATGAACACATGATGTGTTCACGGCCAAACCAAGATCCTATGAGGTGTTTACGGCCAAGGATGAAGGGATCATGACCAAGTCAAGATCTTATGAAGGGTTCACGGCCGTGAACTCTTCAAGACCTTACCTAATGGTGCTTGTTTCATGGATGTAATTAAGTGCTTTAAAGGACAACAAGCTAATGGAAGAGATACTAACTTGATAGTAGCCTAGTGTGGTGTTCACAGTTGAAGGATTTGAGAGAGAATGGGGTGTTCACGGTTCAGAGGAGGAAAAGTGAGGAGAAAAATGGTCACTCATTTATATATAGGAAGTGGTTCACGGCCGTGAAGCTAGTTTGCGGCTGTGAACACCTAGTGAGTGACTTTCTGGTTCGAATTTATCCTCCCGATCTCAAGCTAACTCATCCTAGCATCCATTCATACATTACACTAGGCTTAGAAACTCTCAAATAGACCCTTAACAGTGCTAAAAGATAGCAGAAACTAGTCTAACTTTGATTGAATTGAATGGCTGTACAAGATAGAAATTTCGGGTTGTCACATCATCCCCCCGTTAGAGAGAATTTCCTCCCAAAATTAGAGTTTAAGCAATTTAGAAATTACAAATAACTAAGTAAAAAGATGAGGATATTTCAGTTTCATTTGATCCTCACGCTCCCAAGTGAATTCAGGTCCTCGCTTGGCATTCCAACGAACCTTCACTATCGGGATACGACTTTGCTTCATTTGCTTAACCTCTCGGTCCATGATCTCTACTGGTTCTTCCACTAAGTTGAGGCTCTCGTTGATCTCGATCTCGTCGAGTGGGATTACAAGAGTCTCGTCGGACAGACACATTTTCAAGTTCGAGACGTGGAAAGTAGGGTGTACGTTACTAAGTTCTCGAGGTAGTTTGAATTTGTAAGCTACAAGGCCGATTCTAGCGATAATATCGAAAGGCCCTACATTGTTGGATATAGTGTCTAAGTCCATAACTATATTTGGTATGTACTTGACCCGACCCGGCATGGTCCATTTGGGTTGCACTTCACCCGAACAATTTATGGATAATCGTTTGAGAATAGTATAAGTTATGATTTATTAATATATTATAAGTCCTAATATATTAATATAAAATCATATTATTTAATTAGTATTGATCTATAATTAATTTAGAATTAATTTAGAGATCAAAAGTATGACTAATTAAATATGCGCTCTTGTATTTATATAGTGTGGGCTAATGCTTATTTGGAATGGGCTAGGCTTGCATGGAAAGTCCATGGATACTCCATGGAGCTTTAACCCATGGATCTCATGGAAATGAAAAGACATGGGTATTAGGGTTTACATGGATGTAACCCTAATCCACCACACTATATAAAGGAGGCTTTGGTTCTTGAAATTGCACTAGTTGATGTGTGTAAACCAAGAGGGCCGATTTCAAGAAGTTTGTGACTACTCTCTCAAGTTTCCAAGTTTGTGGTGATTTGTGACTTCCATTTGAGGCATCCACATTATTGGTGCTAGGCTCTCAAACTCCAAGCAATCAACTACTACTACAAGGTAAGTAATTCTACTAGTTTTATTTGATTCAAGTATCCCATGCCATGCTAGTTAGGATAAGAACCTTGGAAAAATAATTATTTGCATGTATCTTAGTCAAACATAGATCCAAGGTTTCTAGGGTTGCATGTACACCATAGGAGTGTTAGAATGCTCAAAACCCATCAGTGGTATCAGAGCCTGGTTTGTTTATTTGATACTTGATGCAAAAAAAAAAAAAAAAACTTGAAAAATCGAAGTTTTGTTCAAAAGCTCGTATCAAAATTTCAAGTTTTGTATATGTACTTACGATTCTTGAAATTTTTGATATGAACACTCATAAACATATGAGTTTAGAAGATCATAGAAATTATGTGCTAATAATTGATTAGATTAATTCTTGATCTTTATGTGTTTTAATGGAGTCCATAACTAGTTCTTAAGTTATGGATAACCAAAAGTCACATTTATAAATAACCATTAAAAGAACACATAGGTTACAAAAAATGAAGAGTCTTCATTTTTAATAACCATTAACTAATAAGTTATGAGAAATGAAAAGTTTTGAAAGTTTACAAAACTTGCCCTCAAGTTTTGGAACATGTAAAGTCATATTAAAAACTTTAGTTCCAACCCCTAGAATTTTAAAAGTTAAAATTCAACCCTTATACTTTATAATATTATAAGTTTAATAATATTTATATATGTATAAGATCAAGTCGTCTTACCGCTAGTACGCCTCATTCACGAAGTCGGTCTATAAGGGGGGTATAAGGTTGTTGCCTATAAAATGGCAACTTAATGGGTGTCCACTCTCACCCACCGCTTCCTTGATCGGTGGAGGGTCGTTAGCCGAACGGGTAGGACAAGGACTTATAAATTCTCATTAAAAGTATAATGATAATACTAAAGTAACTAAACTTTATTGAATTCCCAATCTTAGTTATTTTAGGAAAATGTGAATAAGGTGCTAATCCATGAAACTACACTTTACACTTTGTTTAAGTCGTTAGTGGAGCGTGTGTGGTTAACCGGCACACTAACTTGAACTTAACAAGGTAGGTAAAGGGTGACTTAATGTTTATCATAGTATCGATGGAGCGTGTGTGGTTAACCGACACATCGATTGAGGGGTAATACATTAAGGGTACCAAGTAATTTGCATGGTTACTTCACACCTTGTTTTGTGATCCTCGACATCCCGGTCACAAAACTTGAAGGGCACACTCGAGATTGAAACATGCCATTGAAGAAAGTTCAATGAATCTCAAAGAATATAGGAGTTTCTAAACCAATTAAAACCTAATTAAATATTTCGTTTTTCATGGTGGAAATTGGTGAATCGTCATTCACCTACCTTCAAATATCTTATAGCTTAGATTACGGCATCCCTCTTCTAAGTTATAAAATATTGTGTTGGGTCCTAGCCTTAATATTATATTTGGGTGTTTTGTTAAGGACTATCTCTATATCTAATCTAATCTATTCCCTCTTCTTTTCAGATGTCTTCTAATAACAATGCTTCTGGCTCAAACCCTACTAGCTCCTTCTCTCTCATGAATCTTTGTGGGAGAGTCATCTTTGATGGGTCCAACTTTACAGATTGGATCAGAAACATCAGGATGGTCACTCGGTATGAGAACAAAGAATATGTTCTCGACAAGGAGCTGAAGGTACCCGAGCCAACTGCTACTCCTGAAGAGCTTGCTGAATATGAGGTACATGAAAGAGATGCTACAAAAGTGGCATGCATCATGATGGCCACCATGACAGCCGAGCTCCAAAAGTCCTATGAGGACTATTATCCTTTTGAGATGCACCAGGACTTGATGGACCGCTACCATCAAAGTGCTCGTCAAGAGCGATATGAAATAATCTCCTCCATGATAACAACCCGAATGAAGGATGGTGAACCCATCACGGGCCACATGCAGAAAATGCAAAGGTATGTGGACCGTTTACTGAAGCTGAATGTGAACTTCCCTGAGAAGTTAGCAATAGACATCATTTTGCACTCCTTGCCATCGTGTTATGATCAATTCCGCATGACATATCACATGAACAAGGAAGAAGTCACCCTCAGCAAACTTCAAGGACTCTTGAAGACCGCCGAAAGTGGTCTAAAGGGTAAGTCGGTTGTTACTACTCCTACTCCTACTCCAACTGCGGCCAATGTCTTGGCAATCGGGCATGGCAAAGGGAAGAAGAGAAAGAACCCTTCTAAGGGTACCAAGGGTAAGACCCTTGAAGGCTCCTCTTCAAGCAAAACCAAGAAAGGTTTTGTCACTCCTTCTGCTAACCCTAATGAGGCTGAATGCTTCTATTGCCATGAAAAGTCGCACTGGAAGCGAAACTGCCCAAAGTACCAGCAAGATTTGAAGGATGGGAAAGTAAAACCCAACCATGCAGGTATATACACTATATTGTCTAATAACTCACCTCATTCTAAGTCTTGGGTCCTTGATACAGGTTGTGGTATTCACATATGTTGTGATTTGCAGGGACTAAAAAGAAGTGAGAATGTGGAGCAGGCAAAGATAAACTTGATCATGGGAAACAGGAAAGCTTCACCTGTCACCAAGATAGGAGTTTATTCCTTAGTGCTAAATAGTGGGTTTACATTAGATTTGAATAAATGTTATTATTCGCCAGAAATGGCAAGAAATGTTATTTCCTTTCATGCATTGTATAAACAAGGTTTTACCTTTTATTTTGATAATAATAATGGTAGTATTGATGCTTTCTTTAATAATGTTCTTTATTTTAAAGCATTACCTTGTGATGGCGTGTATGAAACTGTATATGATGTAGATAATCTAGGAAATAATGTATTGTGTATTAACTCTTCCACTAGCTTGGATAAAGCATCCTTATGGCATTGTCGTCTTGGACATGTAAGCAAGAAACGCATAGGCCAACTCCAAAAAGATGGAGTCTTGGAGTCATTTGACCTAAAGTCAGATGATAGTTGTGAATCTTGTTTTCTTGGTAAAATGACAAAGTCACCTTTTACTGGCACTTGTGCTAGGGGTGAAGGTTTGTTGGACCTTATACACACGGATGTGTGTGGACCCCTCAGAACCGCCACAAGAGATGCTAATCGGTTCTATGTGACTTTTACTGATGATTTTAGTAGATATGGATATGTCTACCTAATCAAGCATAAGTCAGAAACCTTTGAGAAATTCAAAGAGTTTAAGCAAGAAGTGGAGAATCAGTTGGGCAGGAACATTAAGATGCTTCGATCCGATCGTGGTGGTGAGTATCTTAGTACTGAGTTCCTTGACCATCTTAAGGAATGTGGGATTGTCTCACAATTGACACCTCCTAGGACACCACAGTTGAATGGTGTAGCTGAGAGGCGCAATCGGACCTTGTTGGACATGGTTCGTTCCATGATGAGTCAAGCTTCGCTACCAATCTCATTTTGGGGGTATGCCTTAGAGACTGCCGCCCATATCCTTAATCTAGTCCCTACAAAGAAGGTTGCCAAAACACCTCACGAGTTGTGGACTGGAAAAGTTCCCAATATAGACCACATCAAGATTTGAGGTTGCGAGGCTTTCGTGAGACGCGAGACTCACGATAAGCTCGAACCCCGAAGCGAAAGGTGTATTTTCATCGGTTACCCACAGAAATCCTTTGGTTACATCTTCTACAGACCCAGTGATAATGTGGTCTTTGTAGCAAGAAGAGGATTCTTTCTAGAGAGAGAATTCATGAGCCAAGGAGACAGTGGGAGGCAAATTAACCTTGAGGAAATTCAAGAGTCAAGTGGTGAAGGAACCTCAAACCCTAGCCCTCAACATGAGGAGGAAACTCCTGTTGAGCCGACTGAAGAATCTATACCTCTGAGGCGTTCCACCAGAGTTAGGAATGCACCTGAGCATTATTATGGTTTTCATATTACTGCAGAAGGTGAGACACTTATCAGTGATAACACATTGGTAAATCTGGATGAGCCTAACAGCTACACGGAAGCCATGGCAGGCCCTGAGGCTGCTAAATGGAAAGAGGCTATAGATAGCGAGATACAGTCCATGTATGACAATCAAGTTTGGAACTTGGTTGACAATGTACCTGATCGTAAGATAGTTGGGTGCAAATGGATCTTCAAGAAGAAGACCGAAATGGATGGTAATGTACACACTTATAAGGCACGACTGGTTGCAAAGGGTTATTCTCAAACTCCGGGAGTTGATTATGATGAGACCTTTTCACCAGTGGCCAAGATTAAGTCTATTAGGGTTCTGTTAGCCATTGCTGCATTTCATGATTATGAAATATGGCAAATGGATGTCAAAACCGCTTTCCTTAATGGAAAGTTGGCTGAAGATGTTTACATGGTTCAGCCAGAGGGTTTTGTCAGTACAGAGTACCCCAGTAGAGTGTGTAAGCTCGAGAAATCCATTTATGGATTAAAACAGGCACCTCGCAGATGGAATCTTTGCTTTGATGAGAAAGTCAAAGAATTTGGCTTTTCAAGGAGTGAAGATGAATCTTGTGTCTATATCAAGGCTAGTGGGAGTATAGTCAGCTTTTTGGTACTGTATGTGGATGACATACTACTCATAGGAAATGACATCCCAACCCTGCAGGAAGTAAAGTCCTGGCTTGGGAAGTGTTTTGCTATGAAGGACCTAGGAGAAGCTGCCTATATCCTAGGGATAAGGATTTTGAGAAACAGGAATAAAAGACTAATTGGACTTAGTCAAAGCACCTATGTGGACAAAGTGTTGAAAAGGTTCAACATGCATAACTCCAAGAAAGGAGAGTTACCCATCCAGAGTAACGCCAGATTGAGTAAGACACAAAGCCCTAGTACTGAGGCTGAGATAGCAGAAATGAGTCGAATACCTTATGCTTCAGCTGTAGGATCGATCATGTATGCTATGACGTGTACTCGACCTGATGTAGCCTTTGCTTTGAGCATGGTTAGCAGATATCAGGGGAACCCTGGCAAGGCACACTGGACTGCGGTAAAGAATATCCTCAAGTACCTACGGAGGACTAAGGACTGGGTCCTTACCCTCGGTGGCAGTGAGGACTTGAGAGTTGTAGGGTACAGTGATGCTAGCTTTCAGACTGACAGGGATAATTTCCACTCTCAGTCGGGCTGGGTCTTTACTCTAAACAGAGGGGCAATTACTTGGAAAAGTTCCAAGCAAGAGACAATGGCTGATTCCACTTGTGAATCAGAGTATATAGCAGCAAGCGAGGCAGCAAAGGAGGCTATATGGCTAAAGAACTTCATCAGAGACCTTGGAGTTGTACCAGCTATAAAGGAGCCAATGGAGATTTTCTGTGACAGCAATAGTGTGGTTCCCTTAGCCAAGGAACCAAGAGATCATGGGAGATCCAGACACATTGACAGAAAATATCACTTCATCAGACATCGAATAGAAGAAGGAATCCTCGTGGCAAAGAAGGTATCATCGGATGAGAACCCAGCAGATCCCCTCACGAAGGGACTAACTCGGGCTAAGCATCTCCAGCATGCTCGAAGCATAGGGCTGAAGGATGATATTAGTTTTAGTAGTTAGATAATCTTGAAATTTGTAAAATGTAATTGACATTTGATGATAAATAAAAGCTGTTATTTATGAGTAAAGTGTTGCTATCTCTTGTCAATCGTTTACTATTATTTCTTTTTGCATGTTTTGACTTCCAGAATAATTATGTTATGGTTTATATCATATTATTCAAACTCTCCACAGTCGGTCATATGTTGGAAGTAGATATGAATCAAGACTGTCATGGGTTGGCTTGTAGAGGTCTAAGATGTTAGACAAAGCGGGGCTACAGCACTCATGAGTGCTCATAAGTTCTGAGTATTGGATTCAACCCACGCTCACTTGTATCACTTCATGGAATTTATCTCGAGTGATCGTGAGACGGTAATATCATATAAGTCTTCAAACCTAGAGATATGATTTGTTGCCTATGAGTTGGTTATGCATTGATTGCACGAAAACGCATTGGTAACTCGATGTTATAAACCGTGCATTTGTGTGTAGTTCAACAAGTAGTAGAGCAAACATATGAGTCGAAGTTTATCTGTTCCTTCTAGGATTAGAAGCGATATCTGGGCCCCTCGATGATTTTGTTTTGACCTATGTACCGGGCCCGGTCAGAACTAAATTGATGTGTTCAGTTAAGTTCTATGTCAAACAAATCGGAAATCGGGAAACAAATGCTGGACAATAAGCAAGACCATGTTCCATGTAATTGTCCGGCTGATATCTAGAACAGAGGATTATATGATCACTTATCTAAAATGGCGCTTCATAGTTCAACAGAGTTTAAAGAGCTACGATTGTTGATCGGTTCCTGAAGTCATACTTGCAACTATAGTTATTAGACTTATCCAAGTGGGAGACTGTTGGATATAGTGTCTAAGTCCATAACTATATTTGGTATGTACTTGACCCGACCCGGCATGGTCCATTTGGGTTGCACTTCACCCGAACAATTTATGGATAATCGTTTGAGAATAGTATAAGTTATGATTTATTAATATATTATAAGTCCTAATATATTAATATAAAATCATATTATTTAATTAGTATTGATCTATAATTAATTTAGAATTAATTTAGAGATCAAAAGTATGACTAATTAAATATGGGCTCTTGTATTTATATAGTGTGGGCTAATGCTTATTTGGAATGGGCTAGGCTTGCATGGAAAGTCCATGGATACTCCATGGAGCTTTAACCCATGGATCTCATGGAAATGAAAAGACATGGGTATTAGGGTTTACATGGATGTAACCCTAATCCACCACACTATATAAAGGAGGCTTTGGTTCTTGAAATTGTACTAGTTGATGTGTGTAAACCAAGAGGGCCGATTTCAAGAAGTTTGTGACTATTCTCTCAAGTTTCCAAGTTTGTGGTGATTTGTGACTTCCATTTGAGGCATCCACATTATTGGTGCTAGGCTCTCAAACTCCAAGCAATCAACTACTACTACAAGGTAAGTAATTCTACTAGTTTTATTTGATTCAAGTATCCCATGCCATGCTAGTTAGGATAAGAACCTTGGAAAAATAATTATTTGCATGTATCTTAGTCAAACATAGATCCAAGGTTTCTAGGGTTGCATGTACACCATAGGAGTGGTAGAATGCTCAAAACCCATCATACATATCTTGGATTCAGCTTTCCACGCTTTCCGAAGCGTATCAAGCCCTTCCTGGGTGAGACCTTCAATAGAACACGGTCGCCAACCTGGAATTCCAAAGGTTTCCTTCTCTTGTCTGCGTAGCTTTTCTGTCGGTCTCTAGAGGCTTTCAATCGTTCATGAATCTGAACGATCTTCTCTGTCGTTTCCCAAATGATCTCCGGACCTGTGAGAGTGCTGTCAGGAACTCGTCCTTTAGCTAACTGTGTGTCGCCCACCTCAGCCCAACACAGAGGGGTTCTGCACTTTCGGCCATAGAGGGCTTCAAATGGAGCAGCCTTTATGCTCGTGTGATAACTGTTATTGTAGGAGAACTCGACAAGGGGTACATGAGTATCCCATGCCTTTCCAAAGTCTATCACACAGGCTCGCAACATATCTTCCAAAGTTTGAATAGTCCTCTCACTTTGTCCATCGGTTGTACTCATGTCCAGCCTAGTTCCTAGGGAACTTTGTAGCGACTGCCAGAACCTAGAAGTGAATCTACTATGTCTATCAGAGATAATGGATATAGGAATACCATGCAGTCGTACAATCTCCCTAATGTAGGTTCTTGTTAGTTTCTCCATCTTGTCAGTATCTTTGATAGGCAGGAAGTGTGCGGACTTTGTTAACCTGTCTACGATCACCTAAATGGTATCGAGACCACCCGATGTCTTGGGCAACTTGGTTATGAAGTCCATCGTGATCCGCTCCCACTTCCATTCAGGTATCTCCGGTTGTTGAAGTAAACCTGAGGGTTTCTGGTATTCGACCTTAACCTTGGCGCAAGTAAGACACTTGCTCATGAAGGTAGCAATCTATGCTTTCATGTTAGGCCACCAGTATAACTTTTTAAGATCCAGATACATCTTATCTGAACCTGGGTGGACGGAATATCGAGTGTTGTACGCTTCGGTCATGACCAAGTCTATGAAACCACCGTGTTTCGGTGTCCAGATCTGATCCATGAGATATAAGGCTCCGCCACCTTTGACTTCCAAGTTCTTATTCATCCCTTTAAGGGATTCACCCGCCACATTTTCAAGCTTCAAGGCTTCTAGCTGAGCCTCCTTAATCTGTGTGGACAGATGTGAATGGATAGTCATAGTCAATGATTTGACTCTACGACCAGAGTATTCTTTCCGACTTAGGGTGTCAGCTACCACGTTGGCCTTGCCGGGATGATAACGAATTTTGCATTCGTAGTCACTGAGTAGCTCGACCTATCGTCGTTGTCTCATATTGAGTTCCTTCTGGTCGAATATACGTTGTAGGCTTTTGTGGTCTGTAAAGATAGTGCTTTTTGTACGATACCTGTAGTGTCTCCAGATCTTCAGAGCAAATACCACTCTCCTAACTCAAGATCATGTGTGGTGTAGTTGACTTCGTGTGGCTTTAGCTGTCTTAAGGCATAGGCGATGACCTTTCCTCGTTGCATAAGAACACAGTCAAGCCCTTGGTTGGATGCATCGCAATAAACCACTAAGTATTCTATCCCTTCTGGGAGGGATAGTATCGGTGCGGTGCATAAGGCTCGCTTCAGCGTTTGGAACGCCTTCTCCTGTTTCTCTTCCCAGTTAAAGGCCACGCCTTTCTGGATCAATGTGGTAAGCGGTTTTGCAATACGAGAGAAGTTCTGAATGAACCTTCGATAGTAGCCAGCGAGGCCTAGAAATTGACGAATTTCTGTAGGCGTCTTCGGAGCTGACCAGTTCTCAATGGCCTTTATTTTGGAAGGGTCCACGTGAATTCCCTCTTCACTAACCACGTGACCCAAGAATTCGACTCTTCGGATCCAAAATTCGCATTTAGAGAACTTCGCATAAAGCTTCTCTGATCGTAGTGTTTCTAGAATCTAACGTAAGTGTTGACTATGCTCCTCCTTACTACGAGAGTAGATAAGAATGCCATCGATGAATACAATGACGAACTGATCCAAGTAAGGACGGAACACCCTATTCATTAAGTCCATGAATACTGTGGGCGCATTGGTCAATTCGAATGGCATCACTACCAACTCGTAGTGTCCATAACGAGTTCGGAAGGCTGTCTTCGGAACATCCTCCTCTAACACTCGTAACTGCTGATACCCGAATCTCAGATCAATATTGGAAAAGTAATTCGCCCCTTGCAGTTGGTCGAACAAGTCGTCTATGCGAGGCAGAGGGTAACGATTCTTGACGGTCAGTTTGTTAAGTTCTCTGTAGTCGATGCACATACGGAACGATCCGTCTTTCTTCTTCACGAATAAGACCGGTGCTCCCCAGTGTGAGAAGCTTGGTCTAATAAATCCCTTGCTGAGCAGTTCGTTAAGTTGACCAGATAGCTCCTGCATCTCAGATGGTGCTAGACGATAGGGTGATTTGGCTACTGGGGTAGCCCCTGGAACTAAGTCGATTCTGAACTCGACTTCACGTTGTGGAGGTAATCCTGGTAGCTCTTCTGGAAAGATGTTGGGAAAGTCGCGTACTTCTGGGATGTTCTTTATGTCTTTTGCCTCTTGGCTCATATCGAAAACATGAGTAAGGAATGCTTGAAATTCCTTTCGTAAATACTTCTGGGCTTGTATGCTCGAGATGATACGAAAGTTCGTGCCGGGTTTGTCGCCGTAGATCACTAGGGTTTCGCTAGACGGTAGATTAAGACGAACGGCTTTCTCATAACACATAATGTCGGCACGATGAGAACTCAACCAATCCATGCTGATAATGACGTCGAAACTTTTAATTGACACCGGCATGAGGTCGATTGGGAAAGAATGGCTATCTAGAGTTAGTGTACATCCTATGTATATGCAGCTAGTGCTCTCTGTCTTTCTGTTAGCCATTTCTACAGTGAACGGTTCGTTAAGTGAACGTGATTGTTGTTTAAGTAAGTGAGCAAATTTTTAGTTCACGAAACTCCTCTCCGCTCCACTATCAAACAGTATGCATGCATATGAGTTATTGAGGAGAAACGTAGCAGGGACCACTATGGGGTCGGCTACTGCTTCCTCGTGGCCTATAGCCAAAACTCTTCCCACTCCGCCCGCGTTCCCTGCCTTCAGGCAGTTTCTTTTGTAGTGGCCCACCTCGCCACATCTATTGCAAGCCTGGCCCACACCAACGTCGGGGACTTGGGTGTTTGGCCTTGCCGGAGCCTTGCAGAAACAGGCGGTGTGACCTTTCTTGTTGCAGTTAGAGCACTGCATTTCCCGGAAGGGTCCATTATGGTGGAAGCTGCACTTTTTGCACTTGGGCAAGCTTCCAGCATACTGCTTCACCGTCGCAGTAGCATTATGTGCTATCACAGCATGAACAACCACGATTTGCTGTTTCTTTGCAGAGTTTTGCGTCGCATTCTTTTTCTTGTTATCCCAGAACTTCCGCTTGTTGTCAGCGGCTTTGGAGGGTTCTGGGATGGCTAGAGTTACTGTCGTTGTCGGAGTGCGGACTCCATGATCAATGAGCCGATGTTCCAATCGCTTGGCACTGTCAAAGGTAGTGGGGTTTGAAGCTAATACATTCCCCTGAAATGGAGGCACCAGCCCCCAGATATACCTCTCTATCTTCTTTCCCTCCGTAGGGACCATTCCCGGACATAGTGCCACCAGATCGTTGAGTCTGGCAGTGTAGGCGACTATGTGGGAGCCCTTCATGGTTAGGCTCCAGAGTTCCTATTCAATTTTCTGAACCTCGCCCCTCGGGCAGTATTCCTCGATCATGAGCTCCTTCAGAGCTTCCCAGCCCATAGCATTAGCCACTATTAGAGTTAGTGACTTAACATGGCTATTCCACCACGTCAGGGCTCTGTCCGCGAAGGTGCAGGCAGCAAATTTAACTTTGCTCCCTTCCGGACAGGAGCAGATCTTGAAGATCGACTCCGTTTTCTCGAACCATTGCAAGAGGGCAATGATTCCGCCAGTCCCGTTAAAGGTCCTGGGCTTGCAGTTTGTGAAGTCCTTATACGAGCACTCTCTAGAGCACACAGGAGCATCACCTTGAATGGAATGCACATTTGTTCCACTCCCGCTAGTACCGGTCGTGTTGAATTGTGCTAGTGCTGCCGTAACAGCCGCATTTACAGCCGCTTTGATTGCTGCAGGATTGTATTGTGGAGGAGGCGGTGGAGTTTGATTCGGAGTTATCGGAGTAGTGCGCCTGTTCGATCTAGGAGGAAGCATCTTGTAGCTATAAGATCACAAAGATGAAGATATTGGAAAGTATTCAATAGTGAGTACAATGAGAGTGAATCATGGACTAACTCTCCATAGCCCAACAAAATAGATGAGAGTATGATTGAAATAGAGATCTAGCAATAGAAAGATGAAAGCATTTGGATAAAGATTTCCCACGAGATTAGATATTTGTCATTAATATTGGCATTAAAGATGTAACAAGTTCGGGAAAATGACCTAGAAGTAGGTCTTACATCAAACCAGAATAAGAAAATTTGACAAAACAAAGACCTATCGGACTGAAAGTCCAAGGCTTTAAGATAAACAGGAAATTTATACTAGTTTCTACACATAGACCTAAATATATCCAAAAGACAAAGTAGAGTAGACTCTACTTGCGACGAGAACCGCTCGGACGAGCCTTTGGTTCTTCCTGATGACGTTCCATTTCCCGCATACGCCTTTCGAATGTTGCCTGACGTGCTCGAAGTTCCCTGACTTCAGCTTGGGTTGCAGTAAGTTCTCTCTGAAGGGTCTCATTGTGGGCCAGAGTCCTTCCATGAGCAGCTTCTAGATGGAGAATGTGGACTGTATTGACTCCTGCATTGGCATCAACCTCCATGACTCGGTTGATAGCTGCCCTACCATGCTCGTCATTTCGAGCCACCCTGCGAACCAGAAATAGGCAGGACTCTGTCTGCTAAGCCTCCCTCGCTCAGGTTGTAGAAGCTTCTGTTTCCATTGTATGGTATGCGTTGACCCTGCTCTAGGCTCCAAGTTCCCAAGTTCTCTGCCCACAGAGGCGTCGGGCCTTGAAAAGCCGGATGAGGGTTAGGATTTGGGATTGGAGCTACCAAGGGTTGATCATTGACTTCTGGCTCTGGGTCAGAATCCTATGGAAAGTCTTCTGCGAAGTCATCATCAAGAGGAATTTCTTGATTCTCTTCTGGCTTTGCATCGAGCCATCCACCAATTCCTTGGTTGGGAAAGTACGGATCTCCATGAGGATGAAATCCCGCCAATATATCTACGCGAGAATAGGGGTAAAAGAGATAGTTAATAGACGTACTGCTATAGAAAATTATAAGATGATTCTTACAAGCTACTCCAATATTTGCGTAGTGCATACCAATTATATGAAACCAAAATAGAATAGACCTTCGAATAAGTGACCCTAACTCTAAGTCCACAACCAAACAAGGAACAGGAAGTAAAGCAAAGATCACAGATTCTAAGTCTATGACACCTTAGTCACATATAACCTTAGCTTATCCACTCAGCAACTATTGACATACTAGTAAAAACCTTTTAGTTTGCACATAAGTAATTTATAGTAACACAAAATACTCCTATAGTATTTTAAGTTTATGTTTTGTTCTAAAGTTTTCATTGTAGTAGTGTTGGTAAGTTTTTAGACTTGCTGCAACACCACAACCATTCCTAGGCACATGCTAATCACTTCTCGGAAAGATATAGTTGATCAGGCTATATCACTCCCAGAACTGATTATATGTCCCCAAGCCTACTTGTGCTGTCCAACAATCGCAATACTTTTGCTCTGTTCTAGTATGACACTGATCCTAGTATGAATGCTTGTATGAATACTTTATTAAAACCTTTTTATTATTTTAAAAGTATTAACTCTTGGTCAGAGTGTTTTAATCCTGATGTGTTTATAGTTTTATATCTTTTATGGGTTTATATACTCAATTCACTATAAACAATGCACTGATACCAATCTGTCACATCCCCAAACCAGAACGACGGAAACGTTCGGGGGCGGAGGACGTCATGTACAGTATCATAACAATGCATAATAGTAAAACAAGCAACAACATCATCTATTGCATTAATAATATAATTTAATACAAGTGTGTTCTGAATAGTTTGAAAGACACCAAAAATAAGAATCGAAATAAAAGACGAGTCTTGACCGTGCTCCGTCTTCTCAAAACCTGGTCATCGGTACCTGTCTACTGGTGACCTGAGAATACAAGTTATTTTGAAAGCGTAGATCAGCATTAAAGCTGGTGAGTTCATAAGTATTTTAGTGTCATTGTTTGCATAAGTTTCAAAGTGTTTGTAAATGTTTGATGTAAAAGTTTGTAAGAGTTTGATGTAAATGTTTGTAAACTTCCTAGAAAATCCTATATTTTCTACTAAAGTAGTCTTCTACCAAGACCCGACTGTTCTTTATGTTTGTTCTTTTGTAAAAGTGAGTGTTTTTTCCAAGTATGACTATCATTATCAAAATATAGTTTTCATTACCGTTTATGTGAGAAGATCACAATGTGAATGAAATGGGAAAATAAAGATGTACTGTAGTTTTATCTAAGTAACTACCAATGTACTAACTACCTTAAGCCAGTTTGTTTAATTAAGGTAAAATGTGATAAGATTGTAACCATACTTGATTTACTAGTAAGACACGACGTTCAGAGACGTCGAAATGGTATGACATTCGTCACCCGTAGACCTGCAGGTCCCACTGTAGCTAGCAACAAGGTGTAGGATGGTCAATCCCGTATAGATCTATACACAAACTCACGCTCTTCCTCCAGGAGACTCTGGGTACAAAACGTAACACAACAGTATATTGTTATGCCATGAAGTAGTGGCTCACATTATGTTATAGTATTCTTGTATTTGTATAGTATGTTCTCTCTGTCTAGTGTATAGTATGTTCTCTCTGTTCTAGTGTATAGTGTGTTCTCTCTATTCTAGTATTTAGTATGTTCCTTCTGTTCTAGTATTTAGTATGTTTTTTCTGTTTCTCGTTATAGTATGTTTGAACTGACTCATGTATGAACTGACTCTTGTAAGTTTCATTGTTCTAGAAATAGTAAATAGTATCTTCCTAAACTATACCTATTATAGCTTACTAGTAATGTTGTTTGATTGACTGAACATGTATGTATGCCTTTGCTACCCAAACGTATTGAACTGAATGAAGAACTTTTATATCTATACACATATACATAATATATAACTAGGATTCAAATGACACTCGGACAAATAATCGATACCCTAAGTCCACAACCAAACAAGGAACATGAAATAAAGTGAGTTATCAGTCCTAAGCCCTTCCAACCTTATTTATATAACTATATATATATATAGACATGATTTTGACAATATATAAGTTTAAAAGAGTTTTGATAAAATGATTTAGCATATAAAAGTGTTTATAAAACGATTTGAAGCAGTTTGTTTGATAACACAGTTTTGAAGCATAAGAAATCCACTTGTTTGATAGTTATTAATCACATATGATTGATATAATAACTATAAATGTTTCTACTTGTATTCCCCTCCCCCCATAAAAGCATTTAAAATTATTTAAAAGGTAAGTTAAGGGGTATGAAATCACCTGTAATGAGTGATTCGAATGAAAGATCGATATAGGATGCAAAGTTTCAAGTGAAGTCTCGAACACAAACGGATCCTATTAAGCATATAATGACACATATATGTATATAATTAGTGTATATAACAACTAATCAAGATAGGGAACAACCTTAGGGACTAGGAAACACTTGGATTGAAGTGTTACAATCACATATGATTGCACTAAAGGAGTTCACGGCCAAACTAAGGAGTGTTCACGGCCTTAAGAGGGTTCACGGCCCATGAACACATAATGTGTTCACGGCCGAACCAAGATCCTATGAGGTGTTTACGGCCAAGGATGAAGGGATCACGGCAAATTCAAGATCTTATGAAGGGTTCACGCTCCTATGAAGGGTTCATGGTCGTGAACTATTCAAGACCTTGCCTAATGGTGCATGTTTCATGGATGTAGTTAAGTGCTTTAAAGGACAACAAGCTAATGGAAGAGTTACTCACTTGATAGTAGCCTAGAGTGGTGTTCATGGTTGAAGGAGTTGAGAGATAATGGGGTGTTCACGGTTGAGAGGAGGAAAAGTGAGGAAAAAAATGGTCACTCATTTATATATAGGAGGTGGTTCACGGCCGTGAACCTAGTTTGCAGTCGTGAACACCTAGTGAGTGACTTTCTGGTTCGAATTTATGTTACAACCCGAAAAATTTTTGCTTTGAAAGCTCAGTCAGTCAACTCCACTGAGTGTCAGACTCATTGGTAATGAGTTCTAGCCTGGTTAAAGGTCATTCTAAGGAGTTATAAGCCTAGTACACTTAAGGAATGAGTGTTAGAATGCACCTGCTAGAGACACTGTTCAACAAATCCAGCCTTAACCTAACCATAAGGAGTTCACGGCCACAATGACAATGAGTTTACGGCCGTAAACTAATGTGGCCGTAAACTCAAGACCATATATATGGCCCTTGGTCATTTCTAGCCATTTCTTGCATTTCCAACTCAAGAACACTCCATTTCTCTCTCAACTATCATCCCGATTTTCATCAAAAGTTGTAAGTGTTCTTTCTTGATTAGTTGATACACCTTCTTAACTAGCTTCATCCATTGATTTCATCCATAGAAATCATCTTTTCTTAGATCTTCAAGAAACACCAATAACACACACTAGTGTTCTTGGCCAAAATCAACCATTTCAAGCCTCTATATCGTAAGTACTCTTCCCTACACTTGATATCTAGTTAGGACTCATGCTTAGAGCCTTGAAAACATCAAAAACACAAGAACAAAACGAGTTTACGGCCAAGCCATCTCCCATGGCCGTAAACCCCTTTAAGGGTGCCATTTTGGCCATAAACCCTCCTAGATGCAAAGCTTGTGACCTAGAACCCTTCCTTGATGGAAATAGGACCTTAAACTACTCTCAAATGCATAATGACCATGAGTTTACGGCTGTAAACTCCTTTGGGCCGTAAACTCATCAAAAGCCTCCATTGAGTTGGTCTTTCTCATCCTTGTGTAGAGCAAAAGTCCCTCAAGCTTCCCTAGCCTTCAAACCCACACTTATGCATGTTTGACCATGAGTTTACGGCTGTAAAATCCCTTGGCCGTAAACCCATGGTAGTAAACTCATGGTAGTACCATTCCACTTTCCTTTGATGAATCACATGTGATTCCAACACTTGGTCAAAGTGTTTCCTAGTCCCGAAAGGTGTTTCCTTTCATATAGTTGCTTATAAACACTATATTCATGCCAATATATGTCATTTAGGACTTGTTGTGTCTCGGGACTTCATTCGTGGAACTTCTCATCCTTACACGCGTATTCGTTGAATCACCCACATCAGGTGAGTTCATACCCCGTAATGAATCTTTTAACTGTTTTAAATGCTTTTAAGGGGGGAATACAAGTTGAACACAATGATAATTGTGTAATTGTTTGTTATAAACATCTTTCAAAATGTTGCTTATGTCTTCTTATAAGTGATCAAAACATTTCAAAAACTCTTTTAAAGTTATGTTACTTTATAGTTTAATCACACTCTGTTTTTAAAGTACAAGCATAACTTAGTAGTAAAATGAGTATTTTCAATAACAATTCAAGTAAAACATTAGTAAACTATAATAGGTATAGTTTAGGAAGATACTATTCATTACTTCTAGTACAATGAAGCATACAAAGAGTCAGTTCATACATGAGTCAAGCATACTATGATGAGAAACAAACAGAACATACATACATACTAGACAGAGAGAACATACAATACAGCTAGTACATACTATACATTATACAAGAGAACATACTATGATGAGAAACAAACAGAACATACATACATACTAGACAGAGAGAACATACAATACAGCTAGTACATACAAAACATATACAAGTATACAATAACATAAATGTGAATCACTGTTTCGAGGCATGGCATCACCTGTCATGGTTCGATTTGCAGCCAGAATCTCCTAGAGGGAGAGCGTGAATTTGGGTATAGAAATATACTGGATTGACTATCCTACACCTTTCTGTTAGCTACAGTGGGATTTGCAAGTCTACGGGTGCCAAATGCCATTCCTTCCGACGTCTTTCATCGTCGTGTTATTAGTCGATAGTATGGTGCAATCATATCACATTATACCTTAAATAACAATTGGTTTAAGGTAGAAAGTACAGCAGTAGTTACTATAATACAACACTACAGTACTTTATTATTTCCCCATTTCATTCACATTGTGATCTTCTCACAATAAACAGTAATGTAAAAACTATATTTTTGGTTAATGATAGTCTCACTTGGGAAATTACACAACTCATGCAAGAAACAAACATAGATAATATTAGATGCCTTAGTAGAAGGCTATGTTTAGTAGATAGGACCATAATGCTAACCTTATGATTCCTTAATGTATACATCAAAGGATATATATATCAATAGGATCCGACAGGTAATAGGATGTGTGCTCTCCGCTTCATTTCCTGTTCCTTGTTTGGTTGTGGGCTTGGAACGAATTCACCCAGTCTATTTTCTATTCGATTCTAGATATATATATATATATATATATGCTCAGTATACATTAAGTCATCATAAGGGTACCATGTATGGGTCAAGTCATAGGACACAGAGTCAATGCACAGTTTTCTAGTACAAAACATACTTTCCAAATCAGAACTTTTGGTATACAAAACTAGAAACTTATCAGTTAAGGGTTTAATCCATTTTATTAAACCAGTATAAACTTAAAGGACCTTAGGTGATTAACTCTATAATACTTTAGTTTATACATCATGGTTGTATATAATTAATACCCAATAGGTAGTTGGATGTGTGCTTTCCGCCTTACTTCCTGTTCCTTGTTTGATTGTGGGCTTAGGGCAGATTCACCCAATTAACTTTCTATCCGATATTAGATCATATATAGCCAGTATAAACTAAGTGATTATAGAAGTAATCACTGTGGTCACCATTTTATTATAAGAAATAAGGGTTTTCTTAAAGAATCTTTTCATTAAATATAAAGGAACCATTACAATTAACTCCATGAGTAACAAGTGAATACACCAGGGTTATATACAACAATGATCTAACAACCAATGGGATGTGTGCTATCCGCCTTACTTCCTGTTCCTCGTTTGGTTGTGGGCTTAGGGCAGATGCGCACAGTCGATTGTTTGTTTACTCTGAGTTTTATATAACTTGTATCCATTTAGTACTCATAGAAGGGATTGTAGAATCATTTTTACGTATCTTTCATCAAAGTAGGATATATAGGATTTTCTAAGAGGAACAGGCGAACTTTTCTAAACAGAACTTACAACTTACTATATTTTACAACTACATTTTTCAACTGCATTTTCAACAACATATTACAACAACATTTTACAACTTACTTACATCACTAAAATCTTATGAACTCACCAGCTTAATTGCTGATCAACTCTTTCAAATAACTTGTATTCTCAGGAGCCTAGTAGACAGGTACTCGTGCTGGGAATTCAGAAGATGGAGCATAATAGCTTCAAGTCTTGTTTTGTTATTTGCTTATGTATTCTATGTTTTGTGAACACACACTTTGTAAACACTTTCTTTCTAATGAAATGGTTGTTCATCACTTGCTTACTATAATGCATATCTTGTGATACTAAACATGACGCCCTCCACCCCCGAACGTTTCCGTCGTTCTGGTTTTGGGGTGTGACAGATTGGTATCATAGCATTATTTATAGTGAACTAAGTATATCAACCGATAAAAGATATACAACTATAAATACAATGGGGCTTAAGTGCTCTGGAAAATGATATATTTTAAGAGTATAACAATAAGTTATAAAAATATACCTACTTGCTTATACATGTACATACTAGACCAAGTATCACAAGAAGAACAGAACTAAAGTATTTAAAGGTTGAACACTGTCGTCAAACCTGAACAGTTATGTAATCATAGCTAGGATCAATATAGCCTGATCAACTATATTCATTCGAGATATGACCGACATGTGTTTGGGAGCGATTTGGTGTTGCAACAGTCTTAAAACTTACCCAAACACTACTCAAGAGAATACTAGATCAAGTACATTAGAGTTAGAATACTATAGGAGTATTCTATGATACCATAACGCGATAACAAGTTTAAAACGTACCAAGTACATCACGCTAAAATACTATAGGAGTATTTTAGGCACCATATAAATAACTTATGTGATAACTTAAAAGACCCTTACGGATAGGTCTATAATCTTACAATGTATATTCCCAAGGTTTTATATAAATTGAGATCTTATAGACTTAGAATTTGTGATCTACGCTTCACTACCCATTCCTTATTTGGTTGTGGTTTTGGAGTAGGATCACTTATTCGAAGGTCTATTTAATCTTCAATTATATACAACTTGTATACCTTGTACAATTATAGCAGGACTCTGTAAGGATCACCCCATAAAGTTACCATTAATCTCATAGATTCTTTAGTCACTTCCATTCTCGCACGACAAGCCCAGATAGATGTAACCACTTCCTCATAGTAGACAACAGAAGAGTCAGGAGGAAACGAGAGCAAGTTCATGAGGAGCTTTCAAAGAGGGATCAACCGAAGTAACCAAACGTCTTACACGTCACACTAATAAATAATAATCTTGTTAACTTAATGAGTTAGTGGAAACACTGCTCACATTATGTGTTAGGATTATTTTCTTACATGCAGTTGGTAACAGTTATTCAGGTAACAGGTATTCATTCGAGGATAGCCATTTCAAATTCATAGAGTTTATTAGGTATAGACTCTTTTATGAATTGTTTCTAGAACCCTGTGGAAGTCAGGACCCGATACACCCAGAACTAGGATAACCTTGTCTTTTCAGCTTTCGGCTTGTGTCCATTGCTTTAGACTTATTTCGTATCATCTTTATATTCTTTTAGCAAAGATGCCTCCTCGCAGATCAAACAGACGCACTACTCCGATAACTCCAACTCCACCGTCACAATTCGATACTGCTACTCTCCACGCAGTGATATCCTCCGCAGTGGCAACTGCTATAGCTCACCTCGGTGAAAGTGGTACCTTAGGATCTGGTAGCGGTATCCACTTAGCCAACCTCGGAGCTACTCACAGACACCCAAGGGAGTGTTCGTATAAAGACTTCATGAACTGCAAACCAAATTCCTTTAATGGAAATAGTGGAGTCATCGCTCTGATGCGATGGTTCGAGAAAACAGATTCGGTCTTTGAAATCTGTTCGTGCCCTGAAGGGAGCAAAGTGAAGTTTGCTGCCTGCACCTTCTCTAACAAAGCCCTAACATGGTGGAACAACCATGTTAAGTCACTGACCCTATCAGTGGCTAACTCAATAGGTTGGGAGAACCTAAAAGCGATGATACTTGAAGAATAATGCCCGAGGGGCGAAGTTCAAAAGCTGGAACAAGAACTATGGGAGCTCACTATGGTCGGCTCAGACATAGTGGCCTACACTGACCGGTTCAGCAACCTAGCAGCTATATGCCCCGGGATGGTTACCCCGGAGAGCAAGAAGATAGAAAGATACATCTGGGGTCTGACTGCTCCGACCCAAGGAGATGTGTTGTCTTCTAACCCAGCCACATTCGATAGCGTCAAACGCCTGGCCCAGCGACTCATCGACCATGGAGTCCGCCATGGTGTAGAAGTCCTCGTTCCCGAACCATCAAAGGGAAAGGACTATAATCAGAAGTCGGGGAACAATAGGAAGAAGAAGCGAACAACGCAGGACACCTCGCAAGAGCAACAAGCGAGTACTATGTACGCCGCTACAACGCATGCTGCTCCAGCACCTGCCAGTCGATATGTTGGAACCCTCCCCAAGTATGGAAAGTGCAACTATCACCACACCGGAGTATGCCGGGAAATGCAGTGTCTGAACTGCCACAGAAATGGACACACAGTCTGTTTCTGCAGGGCACCGGCTCAACCGATCTCCCAAGTCCCCGGAGCTGAAGAAAACCAAGCCTGTTATGGTTGTGGTGAGACTGGACACTATCATAGCGACTGCCCGATAACGAAGAACTCAGGAGCGGATGGACGCATTCTGATGATCACCGCAGGAGAATCAACCCCGGAGTCGTCAACGAGCAGCGGTACGTTTTCGAAATAGTAATTACTTTGAGAAATTTATTTATATTCATATAAGATTAAAACTTGGGGAAAACACTTAAAAAGTAATTATAATAACTCACATATTGAAATAGATCACAGTATTCAAGAGAACTAAAAGATCCGTTTAGAGAAGCTATGATGGCGTAGCATATACATCATGGTTGTGAATAACTAAGAGGTTGCAGGATTAGAGTGAGTGATTTCGCCTTAATCCCTGTTCCTTATTTGGTTGAGGATTTGAGGCAGAGTTACTCAGTCGACTGTCTTATTCATCTTAAATATTCATAACTTGTATATGACAAGCGATCGTAGTGGTACCAAGGAGGATCATGATATAAAGTATCATCACCAGTTATCAAAGCACTTTCATTGGTATGTATGCGCACATAGCGGTACGATACGTAGGAGTGTTAACATCAAAGGGAAAACAGAAAGCCCTGGATCATTTACAGAGAGTACCTTGTAGAACACACAAAGAGTACATTGTCGAACACACTAGGAGTACATTGTCGAACACACTAGGGATACATCATCGTATAACAGACGTTTCTTTCAAATTGGCCAAAACTTTGTTCAGTAAAGAGTCTGTTACTATCATTCGTCATGAAATGGCGTGGTCCTCACCATACTAAGTTCATATGTTTCTATCGCCTCGATCGGCAAGTTCTCGAAACTTTCGTCATTTCGTATCGACAGTCCGACCTAAACCTCAGTTTTATCTTTCGTATTCTAAACCCCGAAGTACTCGTGCGAAGAGTACTTTGTCCTCTGAAGCCTTATCGTCGAATGTCCGCAGACCGTCACGAAATACCACTCGTCCAACAGACCAAGTTCGAGCACAGAGGCTATGGACGAATATAGCCCACATATCACTATTCAGTGTATACGCAAGGGTGGTATATGATTATGATTATGCAGATTTAGTATGTGTGTTTCCGCCCTATGTTCTGTTCCTTGTTTGGTTGTGGACCTGGGGCAGCGTCGCACATCCAACCGTCTTACTAATCCTAATTATATACGACTTGTATACACGAGGTAATGATAGATGGACCAAGTACGAATCTTATCATGAACACCAGGGCAAAGTTGCCAGGTCTACGAGTATGTATTCTGCCAATCAGAGGAGCACAACCCCAGTAGTACTGCTAAGAAAGCTAATTTCGGGACGAAATTCCATCTAACGAGGGGATGATGTGACAACCCGAAAAATTTTGCTTTGAAAGCTCAGTCAGTCAACTCCACTGAGTGTCAGACTCATTGGTAATGAGTTCTAGCCTGGTTAAAGGTCATTCTAAGGAGTTATAAGCCTAGTACACTTAAGGAATGAGTGTTAGAATGCACCTGCTAGAGACACTGTTCAACAAATCCAGCCTTAACCTAACCATAAGGAGTTCACAGCCACAATGTCAATGAGTTTACGGCCGTAAACTCATGTGGTCGTAAACTCAAGACCATATATATGGCCCTTGGTCATTTCTAGCCATTTCTTGCATTTCCAACTCAAGAACACTCCATTTCTCTCTCAACTATCATCCCGATTTTCATCAAAACTTGTAAGTGTTCTTTCTTGATTAGTTGATACACCTTCTTAACTAGCTTCATCCATTGATTTCATCCATAGAAATCATCTTTTCTTAGATCTTCAAGAAACACCAAGAACACACACTAGTGTTCTTGGCCAAAATCAACCATTTCAAGCCTCTATATCGTAAGTACTCTTCCCTACACTTGATATCTAGTTAGGACTCATGCTTAGAGCCTTGAAACATCAAAAACACAAGAAAAAAAGGAGTTTATGGCTAAGCCATCTCCCATGGCCGTAAACCCCTTTAAGGGTGCCATTTTGGCCATAAACCCTCCTAGATGCAAAGCTTGTGACCTAGAACCCTTCCTTGATGGAAATAGGACCTTAAACTACTCTCAAATGCATAATGACCATGAGTTTACGGCTGTAAACTCCTTTGGGCCGTAAACTCATCAAAAGCCTCCATTGAGTTGGTCTTTCTCATCCTTGTGTAGAGCAAAAGTCCCTCAAGCTTCCCTAGCCTTCAAACCCACACTTATGCATGTTTGACCATGAGTTTACGGCTGTAAAATCCCTTGGCCGTAAACCCATGGTAGTAAACTCATGGTAGTACCATTCCACTTTCCTTTGATGAATCACATGTGATTCCAACACTTGGTCAAAGTGTTTCCTAGTCCCGAAAGGTGTTTCCTTTCATATAGTTGCTTATAAACACTATATTCATGCCAATATATGTCATTTAGGACTTGTTGTGTCTCGGGACTTCATTCGTGGAACTTCTCATCCTTACACGCGTATTCGTTGAATCACCCACATCAGGTGAGTTCATACCCCGTAATGAATCTTTTAACTGTTTTAAATGCTTTTAAGGGAGGGAATACAAGTTGAACACAATGATAATTGTGTAATTGTTTGTTATAAACATCTTTCAAAATGTTGCTTATGTATTTTTATAAGTGATCAAAACATTTCAAAAACTCTTTTAAAGTTATGTTACTTTATAGTTTAATCACACTCCGTTTTTAAAGTACAAGCATAACTTAGTAGTAAAATGAGTCTTTTCAATAACAGTTCAAGTAAAACATTAGTAAACTATAATAGGTATAGTTTAGGAAGATACTATTCATTACTTCTAGTACAAGCATACAAAGAGTCAGTTCATACATGAGTCAAGCATACTATGATGAGAAACAAACAGAACATACATACATACTAGACAGAGAGAACATACAATACAGCTAGTACATACTATACATTATACAAGAGAACATATTATGATGAGAAACAAACAGAACATACATACATACTAGACAGAGAGAACATACAATACAGCTAGTACATACAAAACATATACAAGTATACAATAACATAAATGTGAATCACTGTTTCGAGGCATGGCATCACCTATCATGGTTCGATTTGCAGCCAGAATCTCCTATAGGGAGATCGTGAATTTGGGTATAGAAATATACTGGATTGACTATCCTACACCTTTCTGTTAGCTACAGTGGGATTTGCAAGTCTACGGGTGCCAAATGTCATTCCTTCCGACGTCTTTCATCGTCGTGTTATTAGTCGATAGTATGGTGCAATCATATCACATTATACCTTAAATAACAATTGGTTTAAGGTAGAAAGTACAACAGTAGTTACTATAATACAACACTACAGTACTTTATTATTTCCCCATTTCATTCACATTGTGATCTTCTAACAATAAACAGTATTGTAAAAACTATATTTTTGGTTAATGATAGTCTCACTTGGGAAATTACACAACTCATGCAAGAAACAAACATAGATAACATTAGATGCCTTGGTAGAAGGCTACGTTTAGTAGAGAGGACCATAATGCTAACCTTATGATTCCTTAATGTATACATCAAAGGATATATATATCAATAGGATCCGATAGGTAATAGGATGTGTGCTCTCCGCTTCATTTCCTGTTCCTTGTTTGGTTGTGGGCTTGGAACGAATTCACCCAGTCTATTTTCTATTCAATTCTAGATATATATATGCTCAGTATACATTAAGTCATCATAAGGGTACCATGTATGGGTCAAGTCATAGGACATAGAGTCAATGCACAGTTTTCTAGTACAAAACATACTTTCCAAATCAGAACTTTTGGTATACAAAACTAGAAACTTACCAGTTAAGGGTTTAATCCATTTTATTAAACCAGTATAAACTTAAAGGACCTTAGGTGATTAACTCTATAATACTTTAGTTTATACATCATGGTTGTATATAATTAATACCCAATAGGTAGTTGGATGTGTGCTTTCCGCCTTACTTCCTGTTTCTTGTTTGGTTGTGGGCTTAGGGCAGATTCACCCAATTAACTTTCTATCCGCTATTAGATCATATATAGCCAGTATAAACTAAGTGATTATAGAAGTAATCACTGTGGTCACCATTTTTTTGTAAGAAATAAGGGTTTTCTTAAAGAATCTTTTCATTAAATATAAAGGAACCATTACAATTAACTCCATGAGTAACAAGTGAATACACCAGGGTTATATACAACAATGATCTAACAACCAATGGGATGTGTGCTATCCGCCTTACTTCCTGTTCCTCGTTTGGTTGTGGGCTTAGGGCAGATGCGCACAGTCGATTGTTTGTTTACTCTGAGTTTTATATAACTTGTATCCATTTAGTACTCATAGAAGGGATTGTAGAATCATTTTTACGTATCTTTCATCAAAGTAGGAAATATAGGATTTTCTAAGAGGAACAGGCGAACTTTTCTAAACAGAACTTACAACTTACTACATTTTACAACTACATTTTACAACTGCATTTTCAACAACATATTACAACAACATTTTACAACTTACTTACATCACTAAAATCTTATGAACTCACCAGCTTAATTTCTGATCAACTCTTTCAAATAACTTGTATTCTCAGGAGCCTAGTAGACAGGTACTCGTGCTGGGAATTCAGAAGATGGAGCATAATAGCTTCAAGTCTTGTTTTGTTATTTGCTTATGTATTCTATGTTTTGTGAACACACACTTTGTAAACACTTTCTTTCTAATGAAATGGTTGTTCATTACTTGCTTACTATAATGCATATCTTGTGATACTAAACATAACGTCCTCCACCCCCGAACGTTTCCGCCGTTCCGGTTTTGGGGTGTGACAATTTATCCTCCCGATCTCAAGCTAACTCATTGTTAGGGTGCAAAGTCACTCTTGGATGTAGTGTTTTAGGCTTACCCTCTTGTATGTGTAAATGGGTTGAGTCTTTCCTATATATAGGAAGTGAGTGACTCCCATTATGTAAGGAACCATTTGGAGTGTTAGACTAGAGAGAGAAATTTGTACAAACCCATTTGTATATCCTTTCTAGATCTAATATGAGCTTACATAGATTTATTTACTCCTTGTGTTCTTGATTTTACATGATGATTCACTAGATCTTTCTAATTCCGCACATGTCATCATAATCCACACCTCTACAATTGGTATCAGAGCGGGTGTTCTTAATTGGATCAAGAATTGAGCCTTGATGGCTTTCTAGATTTGGTGATTCATTTTTTGATCTTTGATCTTCATGTTTTAGAGAGTTTTTGGATTCTAGAAATCGAATTCATCTTTGATTCTACTCATAATTCGATTTTCTTCACTAGAATTCAAGTGATTTTTCTCTCTCTAGAAAACCCATTCAAAATCACTTTCTCTCTCTAGAAATCTTCAAGTTCTAGTGATCAAAAATGGCGGTTTACTTGGAGTATGATTCTTGGATTGTGATCATTAAAGATGTCAAATACAAAATCGGTTCAGAACAATTCATTGGATTAATATTGAAAGGCTTGATGATTTCATGGGATACTTTGATTTCTTATGGAGGTTTGAAGGATGATCATGGAGGATTGATTTTTCAACCACTTTCAAAGATTGAATGCTTGACTAAAGTTTGCCATAACTTAAAGAATGAGAGAGATAAAAATGAAGGAAAGGAAAAAGAATTGTTTGATAAGTATTTCATTTCTCTTATTGATAACCCAAGTGATCTTCATGCTCTTATGTTTGTTGAAGATGTTCTTGATGATCATCATGTTCTTGATGTTCAAGAAAAAGGAGTTCAGTGATCCAAGTAATTCACAAGTATCAAACTCCAAAAGATTTGATTCAAACTCATAAAGTTGAAGTTGTGAAAAGTGGGTTTGTTCATGAAATCAAGTCTTCAAGATGCAAAAAGATGAGAAAGAAAAAGAAGAAGAAGATTAATCGGAAAAACAAGCGGGTTTACTCACAAAAATTGTCAAATGTTGTGAAGCCGAAATCCGTGAAGCAAATTTGGGTTCCAAAGCAACAATCTCCAAGTGTTGCATTGAATTTGAAGTCAAAACCTAAAAGTGTTGGTGGTTCTTTTGAAGATGTTCTTGGATCATTGAAGAACACGAAGAACACGAAGAACGAGTTGTACATTTCGCATAGTGGGTGGTACAATGTTCAAATTAGAGATTTTCTCGTTCCAACTAAAGAACCAAGATCTTCTAAATTTGATACGTTTGTTGCTAATGGATCTCGATTCGTCAAAAAGGTATCTCAAATTCTCAAATGGATTCCAAAACGTCCATGATTTCGATTCGTATCTTACGTTTTTCATTTTAGATCGATTTGACTCATTGGATCAAATCCGTTTCAACCCCTTTGTTTGATCCAATTAATTTTTTAAGATCAAGCCCAATATCCAATTCATTTACTGTTCTTTTTGCATTCGAAGTCCAAAACAATTTTTTTTGGTTAACTGTTCATTGTTTTTGATCCGATATTACAATTCATTTGTGTGAGCCCAAAATTAATATTCGTTTACTGTTCATGTATTCGTTTGAGCCCAAAAGTCATTGAATATGTTTAATCCAAATTCGCTATTGTTCATCATTCATATTCGTTTCTTACTTTACCCAGTTATAACATCGGATATTCTTGTCTCGTTCTTGAAGTTTTATTTTCAACTTTACGTTCCTGATAATCGATTTGATGAACTTGCTAATCAGTTCTTGTGAATCGGTTATGATTTCTTCAATTTCATACCGATGAGGATCAACTTTTTGGCTAAGAAATTGACAAACAAATCTTTGATTTTGATGAATGAATCGAGAACAACTGGAATCGAAATGTGATTGTGATTTGAAGTCAATTAATGTCGACTGGTTTCGACCTAATGAAAGAACGACTGGGAATTGGATGCTTTGGAGTCGAAATAGACATCGATTGTTGAATTTGATTTCGTTTCCTGGAAATTGAAAGTTTGATTTTGTGATTTCGAATGGTCGTTTGATGGTTTTGGGATGAACAGAACTCAGATTTTGGAATCGGGAATGGAACTCAATATCGATGACTGATTTTGGTTACTGGGGTGATTTCGAATGATATGTTAAAATCAAATGGTTAAATTTGATTCTGATTTCGTTTCAAATCAACATCAGAATTCTAGTAGTCGATGATTTTGATTTCGATTGAAGAATAGTTTAAAGTCGTTGAGATTGATTTTAGTTGCTGTTGGTATGTTGATCTGGAATTAGTTTGTGATGTTGATTTTGAAGTTATCGATTCGATTTTGTCGATCTTGATTGAAAAGCGAAGATTTGGGAACGATGTCGATTTTGATTGTTGGATGTGAGTTCAACAGTTTGAAGAATTGGAATCGAATTTACTTTTATGATACATAGATGACGAACAGTTACTAGTTCTTGATTTCAAAGAATTGAAATTTGGGAAGAACTGTAAGAACGAGAATTTGGGGTTAATGAACGAAGGGTTAACGATCGATTTGGGTTAAGATTCGAAGATTTGGGAATTGATGTTGGCTAATGAAGTTTGATATTGATGAAAAACGAAGGGTTGTCGAGGTTTGCAAAACAAAGGATTTTGGGTTTGGTGAACTGGAAAACGAACGAAAAACGATGAACTGTAAGAACGAAAATTTGATTTTGGGTTGAATGTACGAAGTGAGATAATTCGATTCAGAGGTTGGATGATTAAGAGGTTACTGTTCATTAAGAGACTTCGAATGCCTTCGAATTCGTGAATATGGTTATGGATTTGGTGCTATGATCATACGAAGAGGAGAGAGAAAATTTTGGGGGAAGATGATTTTCGTACGAAGGGGAGAAAGAAGGAAAAATTTTCGTATGTTTGGAATGGAAAAGTAAAATTTTCGAATGTAGTCCCTCAAGTTTCGAATGGTTGACAAATGGAAAAAGGCTTCGTATGAATGATCAATATTTCGTATGTTTTGATCAAAAAGCAGAATTTTCGAATTCAGCCCCTGTACCTTCGAATATTTGTCACCTCCACAATTAATTGAAGTTTCGAATGTTTGACACTTTTCACCCAAATTCGAAAATTTTCTAAGTTTTCGAATGTTTGGGACAACTCTTCGTATGTTTGGAACACAAATGGCAGAATTTTCGAAAATAGTCCCTGAGGCTTCGAATGTTTGGCGGTTCATACCCATTTTCGAAAAAGGACTGTTTTTGCTGAAAATTGAAGAAAATGCATTTCAGGCCCCTGCAGTTTGTGCAAATTGACGCTTTCTACCCAGCTTTGAAAAAGGGGGAGAGTTTTGCATATTTGTCTGTTTTGGGCGCAACGGGTCCCTGCAGAATTTTATTAGTGACGATTTTTACCCGGTTTTTGAAAAATCTTGCAACTTTCACCCAAAAAGTCAAAAAATTTCATAAATTGGAAATTGTTTTGTGGCTTTTTCATGATTGTTTTTCCGTGCAAGATTTTTGGTGATTTATTTTTGGTACACGTCAAGGGGGAGTATCGTGAAGACTATTCCTCGGGCGCTTCTCACCCTTAGTGGGTTTTATAATCATTTTTTGATTATAAAAAGGGGGAGAATGATGGGTATTCGAAGCTTCTCGGGTTTGTTGAATATTCATTTGCGGATTTGAAGACCGGTGTTACTTCAAGGGGGAGTTTGGTCTTGATCGCGCTAGCTCGTTGGAGACTGAAGCCGGGACATCCAATCCTAACTTTGAGGGGGAGAATGTTAGGGTGCAAAGTCACTCTTGGATGTAGTGTTTTAGGCTTACCCTCTTGTATGTGTAAATGGGTTGAGTCTTTCCTATAAATAGGAAGTGAGTGACTCCCATTATGTAAGGAACCATTTGGAGTGTTAGACTAGAGAGAGAAATTTGTACAAACCCATTTGTATATCCTTTCTAGATCTAATATGAGCTTACACAGATTTATTTACTCCTTGTGTTCTTGATTTTACACGATGATTCACTAGATCTTTCTAATTCCACACATGCCATCATAATCAACACCTCTACACTCATCCTAGCATCCATTCATACATTACACTAGGCTTAGAAACTCTCAAACAGACCCTTAACAGTGCTAAAAGATAGCAGAAACTAGTCTGACTTTGATTGAATTGAATGGTTGTATAAGATAGAAATTTCGGGTTGTCACAACTTCTGCGTCATGCTCTAACTAGCGAGTAATACGGCTCCCCGTAGTATTATAACATTCCCTCACACTAACCCATGACGGCTACGGCTTCCCACAGGCCTACGACACTCTCTCATTGACTCATGAATATTACGGCTCCCCGCAGTATCACAACACTCTCTCGCTGACTAGTGAACACTACGGCTCCCCGTAGTATCACAACACTCTCTTGCAGATTGGTGAACACTACGGCTCCCCGTAGTATCACAACACTCTCTCTCTCTCTGACTCGCCATGGGCTCACTCCATGGTTTTCCCTAGGTAATCCGAAGTGATTACTCCCACTCGGATCCACTCACCCTCTTATCCCCCTTTAATCTCCTCCTCGAGTCATCACTCCATTGAGTTCACTATCAAATACTCCACGGCTCAACATAGATAGGTACACACACCCACCCAGGTTAAGCATCACCACTCCTGACGACAACCGTCATGACCAACATTTTTTTTCTCGCTGCAATTCACATTCTTGGATACTCCCGTTTGATGACAATTAGCTGAAGGGATCCTGCTGGAACCATAGTCACTTGATACTCCACTTGCCATCTCATGTCTCAAAATAATCTGAAATTCAGGGCATTCTACTCGGATACCTCGGTACACCATCACAGAACCTCACGATGTCTTGCCTCAACCACTGATCTCCTACTTACGGCATCATACTCAGATACAACAATGCATCCTTCCAGAATCTCATAACTAATCTTCCTCTCACACAACTCGAAACTTTGGAATATTCCAATTCTCAATTGAAACACGGAGGAATCGTCAATGACTTAGAACACATTGACGACCATCCGAAACTCCCTCCTCTATTGCTCACAACCCATGCAAGAATACACATACCGACCCTGAAGTTGGTTTCCCAATCAACTTCTACCCTTCCCAGAGTGCATATAACAACCCATACATTGAACCAGAAATTCTCAACCGCCAAAACCATCCTTACGAGCCACCCACCTCGAATTTACCATTACAACCTCGAAGCACTCCTAACCACCACAAGGTTTCCGTTCAATGTCCGCCTGCCGTGGACACACTCATCCTTTCCTGAACACATACAACATGCATTATCTCGCTCTGCACCTCGCCTCGACCACCAATAAGCCTGGTCTCATGTATCCGTACCGTAGGTCACTATATATAGTCCTCTAACCGCTCTTGAATAAATCTTTGATACTCTCAATAAAATACCCGGTTCTCCCCCACTCAGGGCTCGAACCATTACCATTTGGCACACCAACAATCTATTCTGCATACTATTCCACCAGGTACATCACACTTACTCTTGGAAAGTACCACATAACACTCGATGATCTTCCCGATAGAGACCAAGCAACTCTAAACATCCCGAATCTTAGATAAAATCCTCAAAAACTTCCCAACGTGTCATCCAAAATCTCACACTGACACACTACCGGACATCTCAACTGTCCCATAGTAGCCATGACTCTCAGTCTGAAAATAATGAACTATCACACACGTCATCTTCGACTCCCCAACCAACATCCCATCATGAGAATTATCATGAGAGCAGATACCTCACCCTCACACTCGATATCCATCACAAACAATGAGTGTCACCGCCCCAATATACTCGTCTTGATCACCCGACACTGCTGCCAACATATGCCCTACTATCCTCAAATAGGGTATATCCTTATCCTTGACCATCTCAATCCCCAATGATGACCCTCTCATGCTATAATATTACCTTGCGACAGACATACTGCCCAGATACTCAGGTGAAAGATCACAACCAACGCTACCCCACAGGGTTTACCTCCAAGCTCAGAAACTGGAAGCTCAATATCTCTTCTGCTTCTCACATAAAATAGCACAACTCTGGTCACAGAAAGTGACATCTCCACTATCGGCCGATTGCTCAACTCAGACTGTAATCCTCCATAAAGCACCATCGCTACTCATACCTGAGTCTTGCGACTCCACCTGTCATCTCACCAAAAATCTCTCAGAAACTAACTCAATTTCCCTCTCAAGGTATGCTCCATTGAAACTCGTTCAACATGGCCCTATGGCCCCACACTCTATCATACCTGATCTCAGTCTAATCAATCTCAACGGGATAACTGGTAAAACCAGAAACACTAACCACCATGAATCATGGTACTCGAACCATGTGACCACCTCTCGATCTACTATGAATCATGGTACCCGAACCATGTTATCTCCTCTCAATATGCTACTTATAACCTCTGGAACTCTCCATGTTTCGAGTACGGGTCCTCTGCTTTCACTAGTACGGGCCCATACTACCTGCCACATCTACCCATACTTTCCACACGGATCGTCCCAGATTTCCTATGTGGCTGCTCAACCTTCTCGATCACCAATCCTGTTAAACCTGGTCGCTCCCCAGCAAATACTCTAACCTATCAGCATACTCATCTGACTAAGGTCACTCCCTAGGCTCTTCCTAGGTTCTCACAATTCTCTGCCATCAGCTGCTGAAGAACTCCTTATGATGCCAGCCATCTACCTCCTGAATATCATCATATTCACTTAGTAGTTGACTCCCATCATCGAGAGTTCCACAAAGCACGAAGCAAGCAGCATTCGGGCATCGAATAATCTCCACCAACACGTAAAACCACTCTAGGTAACAACTCTATTTGCTCTACTCACACTCAAAAGGTGTCACCGAACTCAAGCAACTCTACCCCACACTGGTATCTAACTACTCTCTCAGTAGGCTCCTCCAATGCTCATCTAGGTATCTCTCATAGATTACTCCTCTACTCAAAGCTCTACCTCTGAAATATTCCTGCTGGATACTCTTACTCGGCACATACTCAAAGCACATCACAGATAGCAACATCCCTAGTCTAAGGCATCACAAATCAGGCAACTCTAGCCCTAAAATATGAAATACCTAGCCTATCACCTAGCATGCATCACTAATATCTCAATAATAACTCATAACACAACTAAGTAAGGGTCACCGTTCGGGCTCTGGCTGATTGTACACACTGCTCCTTCTCGTTTTCTCTTGGAAACTCTTTCTCGTTTTAGAAAAATCATTTCTTTTGAAATTTTTTCTCAAATCCCCCGTTTGAGTCCAGACATACCCGAAGGTGTATCCGAATCCCTCAAACCAAGGCTCTGATACCAACTTGTAACACCGCAAATTTTCAAATAAAACTTTCATTTAAAATCGCATAATTCTCATAACACATTTCACAAAAATCTCATTTATTTAATTTACAAATCGCAACTCCATAATTGTTTTATTAAAATCCAGGATCTTCAAAACATAACTCTTTCACTGGTGTGTACAATCAAGTCGGTGCCTTCCCGCGATCCTGAGAAAAACCTGAAACACATAACACATAACACGGTAAGCACGAAGCTTAGTGAGTTCCCCAAAATACCACATACAACTCTTTAGCCACTCGAGGCTATAAATTTGTATGACCCCTCGGTCGATGTGTCTCAGTGGGACCCTCCAGTCCCACAACTCTGGTGGACCCTCCGGTCCTAACTCTGTAAACTCTGAGTAACACACAACATAAATCACAAAGAAATAATGCAGGATATCACAATACACAGATAAACACATAAAACAGCTCAATCACGTAAAGATACCACTCTTGGTAAGTATAGTGAGAAGACTCACCTTGCAAGCAGCAAGCAATTATCCTCGAACTCGAATCTCGAACTAGCCACTGCCTAACACATAGGGTAAATATCTCTAATTAAAACTCGATCCTCGGTTCTAAGTAACCATATGTTATTCTTCTCTCTCTAACTCTCGAATTGGGTAAAAGACCATTTTACCCCTCTATGGTCTCCATTACTCATGTTGACCAAACCCTAAAGTCAACACAAGTCAAACTCGAGTCAACAGTCCATGTTTGACCCGACTCGTCGAGTGCACTCTTGCGACTCGTCGAGTCCCCTCGTTTCCTCAGAAGTCTCAAGAAAGTCCAGTTGAACTCGTCGAGTTGACCCCAACTCGCCGAGTTATCGCACAATCAAACCCATTGGGACAAACCCTCATCGACTCGTCTAGTCGGCTCCTTGAGTCCATTCAGACTCATATCTCATGCAGTCGTTTTCAAGGAAGAGAACCTTCCCAAATTCTAGATCTGCACTCCTAAGGCTCATCAATCACGTAAAGTCACAGGCTTTATGTTCATGCATGGCATTTTGAGATTAAAATGCCAAAACACGCCTCAAAAAGGGTTTTTCACTCAAGACCACTATTTTGGTTGGATAAAGTAGGGACTTTTGGACTCTAGGGACCTCACATGGTCCAGATCTGTAGTTCAACCCTCTCAATGAACATAAAATACTCAAGGTCCTCATATTTGGGTGGAAAAACCCTAGATTCATAAAATCATGAGATCTATACAAAATAATGAGAAAGGTGCAAGCTTTATACCTTTCCCCAAAGCTCTAAAGAGGAACAATCTCAGATCTAGCAGCACCTTCTTGACCCTTGGCTTGGAATTCTTCTCTCCTCTTCACAAGATGCACCAAACACTCACAGTTAGCCAAGCACTCTCTCAAAGCTCAAAGGTCGTCTAGGGTTTGTTCTCAGGGAAGTGTAGTCGCAAATGAGGCTATAAGTGCCTTTAAATAGGCCCCAACCCCCGAAAATTAGGGTTTCTCAGCCCAGCACCTACTCGGCGAGTCAGCTCTCTGACTCGTTGAGTCCACTCATTAAATCCACGCTGGCAACTCGGCCCTACTCGGCGAGTCGGACTCACGACTCGTTGAGTCACTCTATAATTCTCAAGGTTAAACATACAATTAATGTATCCGAAAATTCGGATATTACATCTGGTGGTGCCACATGTCGCTTCCTTGCTGGTTCAGATTTAATATTTTTCTAAAATTCGTAACTTTCACATACGAACTTCGTTTTCGATGGTTTTTATATCCACAGGTAGCTATCGACGATTCCTACAATTTTCATTTAGACTTCGTCGGCTAATTTTTGCTTTATTTTTTATTTTATGATCCGAGAAGGCTTAGACTGTAAATAACGCTGCAAAATTCATAACTTCTTCATACTAGCTCCGTTTTTGACGTTCTTTATATCGTCAGCCTCATATTGAAGAGTACTACAACATTAATTTAGATTTTTCGGCTAAAAATCAAACGATTTTCATTTCGATTTCTAATTGATATACTGTGTCACACTCGGAACTTTGAAAAATCATAACTTCCTCATACAAAGTCAGATTTGGCATTCTTTATATCGATGTGTTCCTATTGACGAGCACTTCAACTTTCATTTACATCACTTTGGCTAAAAAGAAACCTATCTCCGGTTCACCTTTTTATGACATGTCTTGTCGTGTCGGTTTGAATGCGAAACTTTGATAAATCATAACTTTCTCATACGAAGTCAGATTTGTGCGTTCTTTCTATACACGGGATCGTCATCACGACTACTACATCTCTTGTTAATATTATTTATCATATATAATCTTTTATTTTTATTGTCTATTTTATCGTTCAACTCATCAGTGGTTAATCTTGATTTCTCTTGTTTCAGTTTTGGCCAACATGAAGATGTGTGATTTTTATATGTATACTCAATTGCAAAGCGGTTTATCTTGTTTTAATTTTGGTTTTAGAGTATGTTTTATTTAAAGTATCGAGAGTTGGTGCATAAATCAAATCACGAACATTTTGGTGGTTTTAAAAAATTAATTGTTAATTAGATTTGTTTTTTAGTTGGATTAATAATTATTACTTTCTCTTATGTTAAAGGAATCACATAAAGATGACAAGTAATTTCACTTGATTAGGTTAATTAATCTCAAATTTATGAAAATTAGGAAAAAAAAAGATGTTTTTTTAATCTCAACTTGATCAGATTAATCAAAGACGTGACTTGAAACAAATAGTTTGGCGTAGATATTGTTTCATTGGTAATTTCATTGGTAATTTCATGATTTAGGTGTGGTCAACTTGTCAATTCAAGCGGAACCTCTTGTTGGAATCCTTACATTCTTTCATGCAAAAGTGATTTTTGTTTACAGACTTTGTAATTATCTATGTTTAAGTTGGATTTTGTATGATATATTGTATATTTTTTTTATAAATATTCATAAGTTTCATTCATATATTTTATCAATACATTTTATCAAATAGATACATTTATTCGGCACAAAATAGAACAAGAGGGTAAAATGGTCATTTTCAGCAGTCAGCACAACCAATCAGATGTGTAATCAAACAATATATAAAATTAGTATTTGTATTATATTAAAAATATAATTGAAAAAATACATATAAGGTAACCTAATATTATAAATTTGTGTCATTAACAAACAATTTTAATGACTAATACTTTTATCAATATTTTGATTTTATACGTGTAACCTGATATTTTCAATTGAAATTGATATTTATCATACCAATATTCATGAATTTTCGGCTTTAGGCCACATGAATGATGGAACATATTGACTGTTAGAGTTTTGTGTGTTTGGGAGGATGACGAAAACAATAGAATGCTCATTTGGATGATTGATTGTAGGGTAAGTCATTTTCCAAATAAAGTTATCTCATCTCTGATTTAAAGTTTAATTTTGAAAATTATATCATTACTATTATCTTATATAAATGAGAGAGAGAAAAATATTGGCAATCATCCCATTCCAGTTGGTGCCTAGTTGGTGCCTCTATATCGTAACATGAATCTGAATGGAAATGTATTCTCTGTGAAACATTTCTAAGTTAAGGAATTCCACTTAGATCACCCGAGGTACTAGCGTTATAAAATATGCACGAATAATAAGGTGATTATCACAAACCATGCGACATTTTTTACTCAATATTCAAACCATATTGCCATTTGGATATCCATTATATCCGTTTGTGTCGACTCTTACAGAAGATCATACCAGTCGAAGAATGTTTGTTGGTATATTTACATCTTTTATTTTTATAATAATTAAATTTTATATCATCTATTATATTTTTGTAACAAAAAGATATATGTTGTTTTTTAGATGTTGTTGGAAAAATAGCATGGGGCCAACGAATAAGACCTTTATGGCATTTGAATTAATTCTCCAAGAGTAGACTATATATGCATTAAATATACAATGGTTTTTTTATAAATATATTACCTAGAGTTAATTCATTCTAAGAGTTTTAACAACATTATGTTTTAATAGGAGAAACATAATAAAGTTGATGTTGTATCGCATACCGACTAACCTTATGATAAAGGTGATTGTTGCAATACATAACAAATCCATAATCTATGTGTCTCGTGTGAAGCTGGATCCATAAAAATTTACGTAAGTTATATATGAGCAACAAAAACTTTTTATATTAATATCAACATATTCTAAAATGCCAATATGAATTATTAAATGTATACTACATATTCCATTCAAGCTGTAGAGGAAACAATTTCCTATCCGATTATGCATTGCGATGACAATCAATAAAGCTCGGGGACAAACAATTCTGAATGTATGTATTTATCTTCCAGAGACCCAATATTCTCGTATGACCAACTTGATGTTGCATTGTCCAAAGTGGTCTCACGTGGCAATACAAAATTGTTAGTGAAGTTTGACGAAAATTTCAAAGGTGATGAAGTCTATACAACAAACGTGGTGTATAAAGAAGTGTTGCACGATTAATAATGTATAACCATTCATGTGTTATTACACATTTTCATATTTTGTGTATTCTTATATCATTGTATTATTTTTCTTTGAACAACTAACACATTTCATATTTTGTGCCACATTGAACCATTTATTTTTATTGATTATCTGATGTATCATGTCACAAATAACGCCAAAGTTGGATTCTATTGTCTTAGACATGTACTATCTTTGGAACATAAGATTTTTGTAATAGAATTATATAAGAATAGACAAAATATGAAAATATGAATCCAACTTTGACGTTATTTATGACATGATACATCAGATAATTGATAAAAAGAAATTGTTCAATATGGCACAAAATATGAAATGTGTTAGTTGTTCAAAGAAAAATAATATAATAATATAAGAATACACAAAATATGAAAATGTGTAATAACACATGACTGGTTATACATTATTAATCGTGAAACACTTCTTTATACACAACGTTTGTTGTATAGACGTCATCTTCTTTGAAATTTCCGTGAAGCTTCACTAACAGTTTTGTATTGCCACATGAGACCACTATGGACAACTCAACATAAAGTTGGTCGTGCGAGAATGTTGGGTCTCTGGAAGATAAATACCTACATTCAGAATTGTTTGTCCCCGAGCTTTATTGATTGTCATAGCAAAACATAATCGAATATGAAATTGTTTCCTCTTTAGCTTGAATGGAGTATTTATTATATATTTAACAATGCATATTGACATTTTAGAATATGTCGATATTAATATAAAAAAATTATTGTTGCTCATATATAACTTACCTAAATTTTATGGATCAGCTTCACACGAGAGACATAGATTATGGATTTGTTATGTATTGCAACAATCACCTTAAGCATAAGGTTAGCCGATATGCGATACAGCATCAACTTTATTACGTTCCTCTTAGTAAAACATAATGTTGTTAAAACTCTTAAAATGAATGAACTCTAGGTAATATTTTTATAAAAAAAAAACCATTGTATATTTAATGCATATATAGTCTACTCTTGCATAATTAACTCAAATGCTATACAGGTCTTATTCGTTGGCCCCGTGCTATTTTTCCAACAACATCTAAAAAACAACATATATCTTTTCGTTACAAAAATATAATAGATGATATAAAATTTAATTATTATAAAAATAAAAGATGTAAATATACCAACAAACATTCTTCGACTGGTATGATCTTCTACAAGAGTTGACACAAACGAATATAATGGATATCCAATGGCAATATGATTTGAATATTAAGTAAAAAATGTCACATGGTTTGTGATAATCACATTATTACTCATGCATATTTTATAACGCTAGTACCTCGGGTGGTCGAAGTGGAATTCCTTAACTTGGAAATGTTCCACACATAATACATTTACATTCAGATTCATGTTACGATATAGAGACACCAACTAGAGTGGGATGATTGCCAGCATTTTTCTCTCTCTAATTTATATAAGATAATAGTATTGATATAATTTGTAAAATTAAACTTAAAATAAAAAATGAGATAATTTTATTTGGAAAATGACTTACCCTACAATCAATCATCCAAATGAACATTTTATTCTATTGTTTTCGACATCCTCCCAAACACACAATACTCTAAAAGTCGATATGTTCCACCATTTGGTCCAAAGCCAAAATGCATAAACATTGATATGATAAAAATTCATTTCAACTAAAGAAATCAAGTTACACATATAAAATCAAAATATTGATAAAAAGTATTAGTCATTAAAATTGTTTGTTAATGACACAAATTTATAATATCAGGTTACATATATTTTTTTAAATTATATTTTAATATAATATAAATATTAATTTTATATGTTTATTAAATTAAGACATAAGCCTTAGATTCGCTCCCGAGTTCACTAACACCCTGTTCCTGAGTTCAATGTAATGGGAGAAAAGAAAGGAAATGAGAAGAAAATAAAAAAATTGGTGTTCCCGAGTTTCATTAAAGGAAGAAAATGGAAGGAAGTGAAGAGAAATGGAAGGATCACTTTCACTCCTAACTTTCCTTCCGATTTAAAAATATTTGGAAAGAAAGAACAAAATGATTAACTTTCCTACCACTTTTCTCCAACTCGGGAATACAAAAGAAAGTTTTCTTTTCCTTTCATTTCTCTTCTTTTTTCTCCTTACTTTTTTTTCTCTTTTTTTCTTTTTTTGTATTTAAACTCGGGACCTAGGTATAAACGAAAGAAAAAAGAAAGAAAGAAATTGATATTTTATAGGGAAAATAGAATATTATTTGGAAGGATACTATATTTATAGGGAAAATATAATATTCTTTCTCCTTTTATTCCTTTCTCTCCTCGGGAAGGAACAATGATCTTCTAGCTTTCTTTCCTTTCTTTCTTTAAATGGAACCCGGAAACCAAACGATACTAAGGCTATCTCCAATGGGAGTTGAATGGAGAGTTTAATGGGGTGAATCCCATTAAACTCAAAATCTCCATTGTAGGTTAATGACATGACATTCAATAGAATGGGGAGTCCAATCCCCATTGAATTATATATTCTCTCTCCTCACACACATATATAATGAATGAAATGTACATGTGTCAATCCATTGAACTTATATGAGTTTATATAATGAGTGGATATATATATATATATATATATATATATATATATATATATATATATATTAATCTATTGAACTCACGTGAAGTTCAATGGATAGGAGATGGCCTAAATGGCTATCACTCTTTCTCTCTCTCGAACTCCGACCCCTTCTCCATCGATAAACAAACCATACCACCACCAAAACCCCACATGAATTCCATCGTCGACTTATCTTACCTGCAAGCCGGCAATCCGTCTCCAATTTATCTGTCCTAGTGGTTTATCGTGAAGTAATATGCGTAGTTTCGGCCAAAAGTTTGGTTTTTCTTGATCTTCGTCGTTGGGTTCAACAGACGTGGCATCGCCTTGTACTGAGCTATTGTCACCCTCCATAGATTGATCGGTTTGGTTTATCATACAAGAAGTGAAATTGATTGTCAGGTTTGTTTGTCGATGTGTTTTTTTTCTGCTATTGATCTAAGGTTTTTTTTACTGTTTTAAGGATTTTTTTGGTCTTTTTCAACTGAGTGTACTCATGCAGAAGTGGGTTCGATGGAGAAGCATTCTGAGCTATATTCCTTTCCTGTGGTTTTGGGGCTTTCCTAATGGTTTGCTGTCTCTTAAACTTGTTAAGATGGAAGGTAAGTTTATTTATTCTTTCATGAAATCTTCTTCTTAGAAGGTTAAAATATCGATTTTTCCTACAGTTTTTTTTATATTTCATCTTACTATATTAATGGGTATAAATCATTCATTAGATGGACCTTCCTAGTGTTCTTGAAAATGAGGATGCTGCTTCTGTTTATACCATAGTCACATAGTTCGCGGTACGGTTCGGTACAGGAACGAGGATCGGGAACGCGATTCGACAGTTAGGACGTATCGGATACGGCGGGGGTAGGTTCATTTCGGTACGTCCCGGTACGTTCCGATACGGTGTATCGTATATTTCGGTACGGTGTACCCATGGTTAATACAAAAGTTCCAGCGATATTTTACTTCAAAACACATTAACAGGAAAAAAAACAGAATTTTAATATTTCCCAGCAAAATTACTTTCAAAAACAGTCAAGTAATAAACTAACACTTCAATACATATTTGATATTTCCAATAAACTTCCCTAAAAACACATTAACAGGAAAGAAAACATAAGTTTAATACATTAAAACAGATTTCCAGCAACACCAATAATTTTAATACATTAAAACAGATTTCCAGCAACCAGAGGCAGGGGTAAAAACGTCCAAGCCAAACACATCAAAACATAATATAATTCCCAAAAAACAGTTTAACAGAAAAGTTTTCTTCAATCCACGCGTTGTCTTTTTCCTTGCCCATTCTCCATATGTTCATCTAAATTCTCCCAAAGCATTTCTCTAATCATGAACTTGAGCCTTCAATGTAAGCGTTTTCGGGATTCATGTCCCACTTTTTGTATGGGCCCGCTCTATATGAATCCGAGAAACGAGATAGGAGTCGAATATTGGAGTGAATGAAAACCAATTTGTCGGATCTTTTGCAATTTAACCCTTATCTTTTCACATTGTGAATGTAAAAATAGGTACTCCAATTTCTTTTCGCCGAAGAGCTACTAATCGGTTGAGAAAGTACCTTCTTTGCTATCACGGCTAATTCCGGGGTTTCGGCTCCATATGTTGACCACCAATCTATTGCATCCATTGTCACGGCATCCGTTTGTGTTGTCGCCATGGAATAGATTCCTTTTTTCATATGGAATGTTACGAATTGTTCTCGTAACACTCGTTCCTCATCTTCATTCTCGGACATTCTATGGAATGCTTTCATGACACCAATCACAACCTCTTTATCTAGATTTGGAGCTTTCCTTGGAATACCCCCTGGTGCTAACTTTTGAAGATATTGTCTATCATAAAATCTTGGAGTTAATGCAAACCCCAAACAATGTAATGGGATTGTCATTTTCTCCCATCTAGCTAACACTATCTTCTCAATTTCCTGGTAATAGCTTGAATACGTATTTTCTTGCATGATGTCTTTAATCTCCCACAACATGTTATCCATTTTTTCATAAATCTCACCCATTTTAGGACCTTCCCCATCACAAAACTTGATGAGTAGGAAAATGGCTTTTGTAGTTGCTAAAACATTGTCTACATCTTCCCAAAACAAATCATCTTTGATTGTATCCGCAACTTTTAAACCAAGAACTTTTGTGCTTTCATCTCCATTTTAAGCCACTCCCTCCAAGAATTAAGGACTATAGTTGTGGAAAGAGCCTCTCTACAATCCTTGATTTTTTTTAACAAAATATAGTGAGATGCAAACCTTGTTTTAGCCACCCGTAACAACTCTAATGTGGAATTTTCTCGAAAAATTGATAAGACTTGAGTGTGGTTTAGAAAGTACTTGACAATTGTTTTGCCCCTCTTATAGGTATTATTTAACCAAAAAAAATTCATTTGATAAATCTTTGAGAATCAAATTTAGAGTATGTACGCAACAAGGTGACCAAAATACATGTTTGTATACCTTCTCGACTTCTCTTCTGACGGCTTTGCAATTAGCCGCGTTATCCGTGACCACTTGCAAAACGTTGCTCGGTCCAACCTCATCGATAGCTCCAAGAAGATACTTAGAGATTTCCACTCCTGTTTTTTCGACCCCCGAGAAATCGTCCGCGTACATGAACATAGCACCCCCAGGCATTCACTGCAAGAACATTAATGAGTGGCTTATGTTTGACATTAGACCACCCATCGGAAACTATAGAAACCCCTTGCGTGTACCAAGTATCTTTGACTTGGGTTAGGTCTTTCTCAACATCTCTCATGCACTCATCTAACAATATGGTTCTTGCTTTTTCACTAGACGAAGGTTTGTATCCCTCCGGTGCCTTCTTGAGTGCATTGAGCATTTCAATAAATTGTGGATTCCGCAAGACGTTAAACGGGATACCATTAGCACACAATACTCTAATTATTTTCATGTCAACCACATTTCGCTCCATAAGACCAAAAAATTCATCAATTCCTTTTCTTGATGTTGCTTTTTTCGAAAGTATAGAATTCTTCAAAGATTTTGAAACACGTCCACTCTCGGCTTCTTTAACCTTGCTCAAAAGTCTTTGTAGCTTCTCCCGGTCCTTAATCATAACCAGACATCTTCTTATTTCTGCGGTCTTCCTAGGTTGAGCCCCAAAGAAATGTGTGTGAATTCTAGTATAGGACCAGTGAAAGTGACTTCTTCCAATAGAGGCCTGCTAGCATCCTTATCATTCGTTTTCTTGCTTCCTGATGTACCTATATCTGATGCTCTTTGGTCCTCATTCTCAAGATCAACAAAAGCTTCAGGTGGTGGTTGTGTTTCACTGTCTTCTGTGCGCTTAAAAGATTTGCCAAACACCATTTTGACACCAAGCAAATCAATAAAGAAACAATATATTGGAAAGGGTCGACTATGTGATGAAGAAGAGTAACAGAAAAAGAACCCAACAATAGAGTAATCGACTGAGAGTAATGTGGGTGAACTGGTGAGTAGTGATGTGGGATAAGAGGCATGTTAAATAGTTATTGGAATCGAGATTCACTGGAAGAGTCGGCTGTAGGAATCGAAGAAACATACCAGGAATCGATGAGATGATAACTTTATCGTAGCGTCAATCGTCGTTTTTCCAGGGAGAAGCAATTTCCAGCTCAAACCAAAATCGGCGATCCCAAGTCCAAAATTAGCGATCCTAATCACGTTTCTGTGCAATCAGGATCGCCGATTTCATGTTTCAAGGACCGAATTGAAGATTAGACGGGATCGGAGGGAACACGTATCGGAGAGCGTTTCGGCCACCGATTGGAACGCAAACGCACTGCGTTTGGGAACGGGACGTTCGGAACGGGGATCGTGACTCATATGGCGATCAATGTGACTATGGTTTATACATGTAGTTGGATTATCAATTATGGTTACTTCTTCTACAGAACCTATGTAAGAATTATTTCAAACTTATAGTGTTTTAGTGTGTGTATGTTTGTGTGATTGAGTATTTAAAATGCTTTCATGATAATTTTGATATAATTATCTTTATTTCAGTTTTTTCTTAAATTTATCTAGTAGGCTTACTGTGCTCTTATATCTTTCTTTTTAAAAGTTTCAACTTAGGTTATCATATAAAAAGTAACAAGCTATTCATTGATATATTCGGTAGATTATTTCAATACACATTATATTTATAAGAGATAATCTAAAAGTACCATGTTGTAATAAGAACTTAAGAGGTAATGCAGATCTGATTAAGTTTGGATGGAAAAGACATTTTTTTAAGTTATGCTCTTATTCTGGCTTCTAACTCCAAGTTTATTTGTTAAACTAATGTTCAACTCAAGCAATTTCATATCTTAGCAATTTCATATCCTGTTTTTCGTTTTTAAAAGAATAAAGCAATACATACATGCCTGTTTGATTTTGATGAAACCGATAGAAGCAGATGATTTGATGAATCCGATATAATAAATGTTGTTTAGGCATGTAGAAAGGAAGACATCGTTATTGTATATGTTGTATAAATGAAGAAGTAAAAAATAGAAACTAAACAACAAAGAAAACATACGTAGGAGCAGGACTTGAATTATGGAATAGGTTTGGAATTTGGCGTCCATATCTATGTATATATATATCTCTGTTACAGGTTTGTTATGAATGGATGAGATAGAGTTAATGTATATCTACAATATTTTAAAATTATAATCTGAAAATTCGAAATCCGTTTGGATAGACTTCAAATTATTTTCTGATAACTACTATCATTATAAAGCAAAAAATTACATACGTAAGTTAATTAGGAACAATTATGGAAAATTTTAAAATTGTGTCACAAAGGTAAACCTCCTCACTTGCATTCATACATCATAAAAACAGTTGTTACTTTGTTTATTCAGAGGTTTCTAAGCTTTTGAATCCATATTTGTGCAGATGATCTTGAGCTATTAAGTGAGTAGCGGTTGGAAAACATATTATAATTGTGTTCAGCAAAAACTCAATATCAACGCCCTGAAGAAACAAAGTAAACACACAAAAAGCTATATAAAAAAGAATGGTGCAAAAAGTTTATGAAAGGGAAAAAAAGATAGGAAAAATCGTATCTATTTGCAAAGCAAGAAGTTGGAGTGGTGTAGAAAACAAAACTGTGAACACATCCAGAAGAGGAACTCATCAAATGTGTGTGTCACATTTAATTTTCATAAATAATATTCTAATCCATTTGTCAATATTTAACATGGGTAAGAAGATAAGTAAAAAGAAATTGTATGAGGATATTTAATTTGTCTTCCCATTCCTGTAGCATATTGAAAGAAAGAAACATCAATATTTATGGTTTCTTCCGGATTTGAATAAGTCTTTCCGAATTGAATGAGTTATTTTAGCTACAATATGGAGAATTTGAATGAGTCTTAGCTAAAATTTGGGAAATATATTAGGAAAGATACGCGTATTAAATTGTTTTGAATTGTTTGATTATAATTTTAGCTTATAAATTTGGACAATTTAAAGTTTAATATATTTTTTTATTGAAGTCTGGTTGTACTTTAAGCTTAAACATTTGGATGTTTTAAATTTATTTTTAAAAATAGTAAAGTTTATATATATACTAGGTTAAAACCCGTGGAACCCACAGGTGTTATTTTTAAATAGAATTAAAAATTTAATTATGTAATAAAATAATATATCATTATTTTAGAAGACGCATCGTATAAAATAAATTAATAAGTTGTAAGTAACAAAAACTTATGAAAATTGAAGACAACATTCGTTGATTGATCTGTAAGTAACAAAAACTTATGAAAACTTATGATAATTGAAGACATATCGTATAAAATAAATTAATAAGCTGAAATCATATCGTATAAAATAAATTAATAAGCTGGAATCATATAATATTATAGGTTAATAAAAAAATATGAGAAGTCATGTATTGTATATAAATGTAAATTAAGTGTAATACATGTAATATAAAATAAGAATTTCACAGTTATCCATGTTTTTTAAGTGATGCGGTATTGATGTACTTCGAACGTTTGATATTGTATTCATTTTCTTCGATCTTTTATTTTCCAAATATAATTTTCTTTGTTTTCTCTTCTCTCTGGCTTGCAAGTGGTACATGTTATTGTTGTTTTCTGCATAAGAGATAACAGGATAGGATATAAAATATATAATTAGGTAAATAATATGTTTATATAATATTGAAGAAATAAACGTACCTTTGTAAGCATCAATAACTAATCCGGAAGAATATTGATTTCCAACGGACGAAGAATTTGACAATTTATCTAATTTTTTATGTTAATACATGTGTATGTTATTAAAATATAATAAAAAAATTATGAAAAAAATACCTTTGTAAATTGAAGTATTAACAGTTGTAGTGGCTGTAGATAGATGTGTTGATGTAGTACCCAAATTAATATTAATTGTATTATCTAAGTAGAAAGAATTTAATTTTCTAGACTTTTTAGAAGGAAACGAATGCATTGTATGTCTGCAAATTTAACATATAACTCGAATTAGTTTATAAATTAAGATGCCTAACAGATAACAATAGTTTATAAATTAAGATGCCTAACAGATAACAATAAGTATTTCATAATGTTTATATGTAGAACAAATGTCATTTTTTTTTCACATATCGACAAATACGGAGAAATTACAGAGAACTAATATATAAACCTACATTATCGTAATATGTAATATCTAATTCCAATATTTTTTATAAAAGTTTGTAATATGGCCCATTAGTTATCGGATATATACATGCTCAAATTTTTTTATACAATTAAAAAATATACATATTAAATCAGGATGTGTTTAGTTATGTTTAACTTATGTTTATAAAAAAAATACCAATTAAGTAAAAATACTCGGATGATTAAAAAAGCGTAAAGCTAAATTTTTGACGATTGTTGATATTTGATATGTTGTAAATAATATGATTATTAATAGTTAAGAATGAAAAAAATTAAAAATGTTCCTAAATAAATTTGCATTGACAAACATAACCTATATTGTATAAAATAATTCTGAATGGATAATTTAGTTCCTTCACGACATTTCTATAGCCATATAGGGATAAATTTCAGGTTTTAACATTTGGCTAATGATTTGAATATGGAAATATATCTAAATTTTATTCGTTTTGGGGCATATTTTCTAAGTTTAGGGGCTAAAGCAAAAATTCAGAGTATATGTAGACACCTAACGATTGTAATGCACAGTTTTTTCATGGGCTAACCTGCGAGGGCTCTGTTGCCACCATGGAAATGTTGGAAGAGCAACGATATACACATAAAATTGCCCCAAAACAAATAAAGTTTCAAGAAAATATAGAGAAGGGGGAAGAGGATTGAATCAGTACATTAACAGATTGCTTGCTTCTTGATATTCTGTCTTGTTTACCCTCCACAAAATACGGCATTACAACAAGTACACTCTCCAAGCCATGGAAACATCTTTGGAAATTGGTACATACTCTCATTTTTAAACATTGAGATGTTCCTCTAAGTCAATGTCGTGAAAACCCTAACTAAAGGGGCGATTTTTTTTTTCATTGGTGGACAAAACCCTAAGTGAATTTTGCCAATTGAAGTTCATGAAATTCGTAGTGTGTACCAGTTATAATACTCAATTTGGATTGTAAGTCGAAAATTGGCTTCATTATGCTATAAGTTGTGATGTTGAAGAGCTTAAATTGAAGTTTTGGTATACGGGATTGGAAGATAGGTTTCTGTTAGATCAGTTTTTTTTCATCAGTTCATGTTTTACTGATCTGCCATTAGAAGTCTGCAAACTGAATCCAACTGGAACGATTAGTTGTAAAAACCTTAGGAAATTGTGTATTTCCTATGGGAAATCAAAATAGTATTGATTGAAAACACCCAAAATTCACGGATTTGATTACTTAGAACTAATTTTTTTTCAAATATTTTTTTCAGATTCTCCACGAAAGAAAACAACCCATAGAGTGGAACACAAAAATGAAAATCGATGCTGGAGCAAGTGATGCCCTTTAAAGCAATATAATAATTTTTATCTAAGAATGACTCATAGAAAGAACGATATACAGGTAGTGAAGTGATGGTGATTTGAAATTATTTCATTATCTACTGATTAAATGTATAATGAATAACGATGAGCAGATTTATTTTAAAGGTTTTTGACTTACAGGTATTGAAGGGATGCCGATTAGAATCTTTATTTTTCTTCTGCTCCTGAGCCTGCTCTGGAATTGTGAAAGATTGGAATGTGAAGAATCAACGCAATATGGTGAGTATTAACCAATAAAATAGATAAAAAAATTTATGAAGTTTAAAGTATTACGATAGATAAGGTTGTGATCGGTTTTAAATGATAATGTTAAATATTGATTAATGAGTTTCCTTGTTTAAAATAAATGCAGAAAATAGATCAATAGATTTAAAATTCTTTTGAATTTTAAAAGATTATCGGATCTCCTTATTCAACGCATGAAGCAGCTGTGTATACAGAAGATATTAAATCGAACGGAAGGGCAATTTCGATATTTTAGTTTGCTGAAAAGAGCGGGAAAAAATAGATTGGTAGGGCTTAGCGAATGCCACGTGGCATTGAAAGCTCTTATTTATTAGGATAGGGGATATATATATATATATATATATATATATATATATATATGATACCATTTTGCTAACTAGTAGTTTCAGATATTTTTTGATGATAAAAATCATACATTATTTTATAAAACTGTTTTCTATCTTTGCTTCTAAACTCATGATTATGGATTAGAACTTGTAAAGCTTTTAATTGATTACAATAATAATGACGATTAGCTTGTATCTTTGAATCAGACATAATATTTCAAGCATGAATTTGATTATTATTAAATGCAAGTATTATTTTAACAAAAATTTCAAATCTTGTAGAATTAATAGTTAGAATAACTCGAAAAGAGACTGTCATAGCGATAACAGAGTTAAGACAATAATTGAATAAAATTCTTTATATATTACCTTCTTTTAAATTACAATCAGAGCATCCGTCTGGAGCAAGTATGATTTGAAAATCTAAAGATTTTGAACATCTAGAAGTAGATAGGAGAACTCTTTCTTAGACATGAACTAAACATTTGACAGAAGTTTTATAAGAGAGATTTTTAGAGAACTTTGAGATGGTTTTCATTAAAACATGTCCCTTCAATATATAGGAGTCTTGGAGTCTTGAAACATCTTGAGACGGGAAACCGAAGGATTACCGGATCATCTTGAGAATTATTGAATCAACTTGCATTTGTCAGAGTGTAGATGTGGCAGACAAAACTTTAAAGCTTTTGACAAATTGGCATCATATTTTGTCATTTTTTGATAATGGAAATCTTCTTTGGCGATAATGGAGCATCTTCTTTTATCTTTATAAAAGTTGTTTGTTTTCATGCAATAATTTAGCATCATCTCACTGCAGAAGACATGATAATATTTTTGATAATTGATGTACTCACACAGTGTATAATTGATAATAGTTGAACACACACAGTGTATAATTGATAATAGTTGAACAATTTGATAACACACGTACTACCCCCCTTTGAATAACAAACACATATAAAAGAATACCTTACATTGAAGGTATAACACCAAAATTAAAAACTTAATTAATCTGCAAATGGATCATCAAAAGGATCTTGAGCATCTTGAAAATTATTTTTGACAGATGTGGGAGAATGTTCTGAATTAGTTGGAGAATTGCGAATTTCTTGAAGTAATTGTTGTAGATCTTCAGGGGAAGAGTTTGCAGCGGCACGAATTTTGCTAATAAGATTAGCATCTGGAGAAGATAGACTCTTGATAAGATTTGCTTCAATTTCTGGCTTTTGATTATACATTGATTGATAATGATTGAAAACAGCTTGCTCGTTTGCTTGAGAAATTGTGACTTTATCCCACCATTTTAGACGAAATTGTCTATTGAGCCAAGGGGGATTGAAGTCTGTTGCTTCTTGATAAGAGAATGTCCAGGACATAATCCATGGAACTTTAAATAACATGGTGAATTGTAACAAATATTCAAATTCTGGGATTTGTTGAATAAATAGCTCTTTGAATTTAGAAAAGCCTTTGAGAATTTCAGTGGGTAAACAACTAGGAACAAGTCCCATATAGCGATACCAATTGACAAACCATCTGGGATATTCACAGGTAAAATTTTTATCAAAGAAAATGAACCATGAATGAGAATAGTTTCGAAGAAAAAATGCTTTAGTCCAAGCTTCTTGGTAATCATAATATGAATATCTTGGATAAGCAGGAAATTGATAAAGGGGTTTTTCGAAAGAAAGATTGGATGACCAATTTTCTGGAGAAATGATTTTAAGAATTCGGGCTTTGCTAAAATCAATAGATCCTTCTTTATTATTAGAACGGTGATCAATCTGAACAGATCCAGATTCTTGTAGAATGGTTTGATAATATTCTCGAGATTTGTAAGAGTTTTCATGAAAGGTTTTTCCTCGGCCAAAGAGGTGTTCAGTAAGAACATGAAAACCTTGATTGAGCTTAAGAATTTGAGAATCTTCAAGTATTTGGATTTTCAAGAGATTTGAATTGAGAACATAAGGGGCTTTATTTGTAGGTTTAGAAGTTGTTGAAAGTTGTGTTTCAGAAGGAATAGGTTTTGAAAAAGGGCTAATTGATTGAACTGGAGAAATGTTTGGATTGACTAATTTTGATTGAAGCATATTTGAATAAAGTTGAGAATTTTTTGCAATTGGAGTTAATGGAGAAAAACGATTCTGACTTGAGAAAGGAACAAGCTTTTGATTAATTGGTTTCTTGTCTTCAATCTTAGAGGAAGACGATGAACTCATTTTCCCTGCAAAAATTCACGAGAAAGAAAATCTGGTAATGAATTGCTTTCTCCTTTTATAAATTCAATATCAAAATCAAAATTGCCCAACAATGCTTGCCATCTAGCAAAGATTTGTTTAGAAATTATATTTTTAACATCTTTTTCTAAAATTGATTTTGCAGATTGACAATCAATTCTTAATAAAAAAGTTTTCATAAATAAATCATCTTCAAATTTAGTAATACATAAAACAATACTTAAAATCTCCTTTTTAACAGTTGAATAATTCTTTTGAGTATTATTCCAAGCACCTGAATAAAAACGAACCAATTGTTCTTCAGAAGAATTTGATAATTTTTGTTTTAAAATACCTCCAAATCCAATATCACTAGCATCAGTTTCGACTATGATATTAGCATAAGGATGTGGTAAATTTAAACAAGGTAAAGAAGGAATTTTTTGTTTTATAAGTTTAACAATATTAGTATGTTCTTGAGTCCAAGGTTGTGGATTATTTTTTAATCTATTATAAAGAGGTTTGCAAAGAGTTCCTAAATCTTTGAAAAAATCATGAATATAATTTAGACATCCTAGAAATCGTTGAAGTTGTTTTTTATCTATAATTTCGTCAGGAAATTTATTAGAAAATTCTAAACTTCTTATAATAGGTTTAATAGTATTATTAACAATGTTATGTCCTAAAAATCTAATTTCATTTTGAAATAAATGCATTTTCTTAGCTGAAACAGCTAAGCCATTTTTATAAATTAAATCATAAAACTGATTTAAATGTTTGAAATGTTGATCAATAGATTTTGAAAAAATAAGAACATCATCAATATAAACAATTGAAAAACTGTTTATAGGAATGATAATATCATTCATAATGTTTTGAAATTCAGAAGGAGCATTTTTTAAACCAAAGGGCATAACGTTCCACTCATAATGTCCAAAAGAAACATTAAAACCTGTTTTGTATTTATCTTCTTCATGAATTTGAATTTGCCAAAAACCAGATTTCATATCAAATTTTGAAAATATTTTTGAATCATAAAGTTTTTTCAATAAATCTCTTTTATTAGGAATAGGATATCTAATCCAATCTAAAACTTTATTTAAAGGTTTATAATTGATAACTAATCTTGGTGATCCTCTTTCTAATTCAGCAGCATTCATAACATAGAAAGCTGAACAAGACCAAGGAGATTTAGAAGGTCTAATTAATTTTTTGTCTAATAAATCTTGAATTTCTTTTTTACAATGGGCTTCTAATTCATTATTCATATGAATAGCTCTTGATTTTGAAGGAATATCCTTTTCATTGAAAGTTTTAATATAAGGTAATTTGACAATATGTTGTTTTCTGTTCCAAAAGGCGTTTGGAATATTTGAGCAAACATTATTTTCAAACTTTTGTTTTAAAGCTATAATTTTGTCTTGAATATACTTATCTTGTAATTGATTATGTATACGAAAATCATTAATTTCATTGATAAGGTAATTTGCTTGTTTTGTTTTATAATTAAGAATATTAATAGTTGAATAAGACGGAGGTTCACAAAATTTAAACATAATTTCTTTTCCAAAAACTTTAGTAATAATTCCATCATCTTGAACCATAAAAGGATATAATTTAGTAATAAAAGGTGTTCCTAAAATTAAAGGAGAAGTAAGATTTTTTACTAAAATTAAATGAGTTTTATAACAATAATCTTGATTGTTGCAAATATGAACATCGGAAATTTTATAATTTATTTTTAAATTGGTTCCTTCAGCTCCAGTAAGCCTAGAAGAAGTTTTTTCATAAAATTGAGTGGGAAATAAACCTTCTTGTATACAGTTCATATCAGCACCACTATCAATTAGAGCAGTAATATCCATTTTAAAATTATTTTTTACTAGAGTTATTTGAGTATTCCATTTTTGAGAAATTTGATCATTTATAATTCTTTCGATAACCTTTTCATCTTTATTATCATTATTTTGTGAATTAATAATATTTTTTCCCTTTTCAAGAGTTATAATTTTGCCTTTAATTTCTTTTATGTCTTGTTTAACTAATTTTAATTCTTCTTGAAGTTCTTGTATGGAAATGGGTTTTGTTTCAGAAAATCTTTCATATATGTCTTTTAAATTAAAAATTTTTGTATTATTTGAAATAGAATTTTCATTCTTATTAAGCATTTGTTTTATCAACAGTTCTTGGATATTTTTATCTTTAATTGAATCCAAATTTTTTAAAAGATCTTTGTCATTGTTTGTAAGGACATTAATTGAATAATTACAATTACATTTTCCAACACATTTGCATGTATCAGAATCTTCCGAACTTGAAGTATTTTTGTTCTAAGATGTTTAAATCATTTTCTTGAAAATCGGTAAAACTAGAATCAGAATCGGAATCAGAATTTAACATAATTTTTCTAATTTGTTCTTTTAATTCTTCTGAAATATTTAATTCATTAATTTTTGTTTTTGCATAACAATTATTAGCATTATGACCATTACGACCACATTTATGGCAAATAATAATGTCTTTTGATTTTCTTTTAGAATTTTTATTAGATCGTTTATAAGGGTTTTTTGATGTTAAAAATTTATTTTTCTTATAATTCTTATATTTTTCTGATTTATTATATTTCTTTTTCTTGAAATATTTTGAAGATTTTTTATTATATTTTTTGGTTTTTGAAGTAGACGGACCTGTTAATGGTTGATAACCATATTGTTGACAAAAATTTCCTAATTCATTCTTACTATTAATTCTATCTTTTTTAAGTTTTTCTTTAAATCTAAGGTCAGCACAAATAGCTAATCCTTCTTTATTAATATAATTAATTAAGTCTCCATAAGTTAAGTTTTGATAAGGAATTGTATTATTAAAATTTTCTCTTAATTTTTGTCTAATTCTTTCGGCAAAAAGTTTTGGAAGTCCAGCAATAAAACGTTCTTTCCAATAAGATTCTTTACAATCTGGTCTTGAAAAAACTTTAACGAGATAATTATCTTTGTACCATCTGAAATCAGTTAATTTTCTACAATGTAAGTTCATTAGAATTTCAGAAGTTCTTTCTTGAAAAGTAGTAGGATCTCCTACAAAGTTTTTGATTATAGCAAAAATTAAAGTATTAACCATATCATCCTCTTGAGTTTGAATTGGTAAATTATTTTCTTGTTTTATAACGGTTTTCTTGGCATTCATAATAAAATTCTTTTCTTCTGGTGTAATATAGAAATCCCACCAACCTTTAAGAGTACCAGTAAACCCAGAAATAATAATATTAACAATTTGAAGTTGAGTATTATTGTGAGACTTGTAAGCATTAGCTGCCATGGTCATTTCTTGAACAATATTAAGAATTTGATGTTCAGAGTTACCATCGATATTCCATTCGTAAACAGAAGTACCATCGTAAGCTGAACGATCATATTGAAAAGCTCTTTCTTCAATTTGAATATCAGGAAGAGAAGGTCTATTCCAATAATTTTTAATAGTTGGTTTTGGATTATTACCAAAATAATTAATCTTATTTAATCTTGAAAAATCATTTGTAAGCTGATTTATATCATCATTGTCATTTATGAATTGTTGAGTAAGATTGTCTAAATTTAATTCACTTTCATTATTACTTTCATCAGATTCGTCAAAAGAGTCATTATTTGTTCTTAACATATTTATAGATACATTTTTTGAAATACGAAAATTAGTAAGTCTTTTTTCTAATTCATCAATTAAATCTTTATTTCCAAGATTAAAATTTCCATTTATTTGATGAGGAATAAAGCTGACATTACTAGAACTTGCTATATTATTATAAAAAATTTTTGTTTTAATTTTATTTTCTTTTGATAATTGTAAATTTATAGTATTTTCTTCAATCCTATTTAGTTGATCTGAAATAGTTAAAAGAGTTTCATTTGAGTAATTATTTTGATAAATAATGTTTTGAAAACATTTTTCATTTGTTATCTGACTCGGAACTTTAACTAAAGGAGTTGCAATAAAATTATTATCAATAATGATTTCCTTTTTTGGCGGATACTCAGAAATAATTTCTTGATTAGTAATAACATCCTTGTATGTTTTTGAAGAAACAGGAAAAATAGTTTGCATTTTAAAAGGATAATCTATATTATGTTTAGGAGCATAAATTAATTCGAACCATTGAAAAAACGGAGAGTGAATTTGATTTGATAAAACATAATCTTCCCAAAGTCCAAAATGTAAAAATCTTATATAATATGAAAAGTTTTCTTCATGCCAAATTCTTTTTATATTATTATAATCTTTATAATATTCTTCTTCTTTTAAATAATCAAAATTAACATATGATGGTATTTTAGAAATATCTATATTAATATTCATTTTAACAAGTTGATTGATTTAATCTAAAAGATATATTTTTAATAATACTAAGTTGAGCACTAATAACAATAGTTTTATTTTTAATCATTTTTGATAAGCAATATATTATTTCCTTTTGAATATTATAATTATATGTGTCCTTTTCAGTATTACTTAATTTAATTTCTTCGTCTTTTTTAAGTTGTTTAATTCTATTTATTTCTTTAGAAATGCTTGCAATAATTTTCCATCTGGTCTTTAATAAATTATTCCAAAATTTATTATTATTACTACAACTAATCTGTCTTTTAGAACTCATTAACACGTATATTTAGATAAATTTCTTAAATAATTATCAAGATGTATATTAAAGGTTTTTAATACTGCTTTTATGTTATTAATTTCTTGTTCTAATTCCAATAGTTCTTTATCATTATTTATATTTTTTAATTCTAATATCTTTTCTTGCAAGAGTTTTTTAAATATTTTTATTGAATTTCTTAATCTCTTAATAGCAGTAACTCTATTTCTATTTAAAGAATTGCAATTTATTTGAACTTTATTAGTCATAATTGTTGTCTATAATTTTGAAGTTCATTAATAAAATCAGATTTAGTAGGACTTGGTAAACTTGTATCACTAGTTTGGTCTTCTTGATAAAGAGGTTTAGGAATAGGACTAGAATAGTCAACAGTTTTTAAATTTAAAGACTTTGATTTTGAAAGCGAAAATTTAGAAGTACCAATTTCAGGAATAGAACTAGTAGAAAATCTAGATGAAGAAAAATTTGTAGAAGAAAAGTTTATATCAACTGAGCCATCATTATGCTCAATTATATTTGAAATTTGTTTTGAAGAATCTAAAGATTTTGGTTCAATAACATTTTGTAAATTCCAATTACATGATTGAGTAATTTCTGACCATTTAAGTCGTTTAGGCATATGAACTTTTGTATGATTAGTATTTGCTTCGTAAATAATTGTTTCATTTCTTGGATTTAACAAACGGGTCTTTGGTTCTAAGGTAGTTGTCATGGTTTTATAACAAACACGATAAATAATTGCTAAAGGTTTAGAGTTATTTTTAAATTCTAAATTCTTTGTTTCAACAGTTAAAACCAAAGTGTCTAAAATATTTTTGTCAAATAATCCTACGGAAAAATTCGGATAACAATTAAAATAAATTGGTCCATTTGCGATATTTGTTTCTGCCATAGCTAAAATAGAATTTTGAAAATCTGTATGTCTTTTATCTCTTAATATTAAGAGAACAGGAGCATCAACACCAATTCTAAAAAGAGGTTTGATAGCAATTTGAACAAGACCTAAATGAAGAAATTTATATTTTTGTCTATGTTCGAAAATAGATCTTGATGATAACAAATTTATATTTTGTTGGTTTTGACCAATGGATAGGGTTTGTTCAGTCATTTTAATTGAGTAACTTTGAAAATAATCAAAAGTCCCTATTCTATAAATTGTGTTTATATTTGTTTTAGGTATAGTCCAATCATTTAAATTTTGTTCTATATTATCAATAGTTTCTTCAATAGAGTTTATATGATTATCATCATAATCTTGTTCTTTATTCATAATATTTTTACCAGTATCATATTTTTTAGATAATATGCGTGAAAATCTACTCATATTTGATTAATTTTTAGTTTAAAGATTTTATAAGAAAACTTACTTGTTTTATCTAGGATGAACAGAGAGGGCATCGGCCCAACGATGATTGTGGTCCGGCTCCGTGACTTACCATACTTGCACGTCTTACGCTAATCCAACCAATCACTGGTCTGGTCTCTGTATCATTCTTAACAAAACTCATAATTTTCTTAAAATTCTTCAAACAAAAATTAACCAAATAACAAACAGAGTTATCATACATACTAATCTCTGGTCTAAAACGTAGCTTTGATACCATTTGCTGATTAATTAAGTTTTTAATTTTGGTGTTATACCTTCAATGTAAGGTATTCTTTTATATGTGTTTGTTATTCAAAGGGGGGTAGTACGTGTGTTATCAAATTGTTCAACTATTATCAATTCCAAAAAAAAAATTGCGAATTTCTTGAAGTAATTGTTGTAGATCTTCAGGGGAAGAGTTTGCAGCGGCACGAATTTTGCTAATAAGATTAGCATCTGGAGAAGATAGACTCTTGATAAGATTTGCTTCAATTTCTGGCTTTTGATTATACATTGATTGATAATGATTGAAAACAGCTTGCTCGTTTGCTTGAGAAATTGTGACTTTATCCCACCATTTTAGACGAAATTGTCTATTGAGCCAAGGGGGATTGAAGTCTGTTGCTTCTTGATAAGAGAATGTCCAGGACATAATCCATGGAACTTTAAATAACATGGTGAATTGTAACAAATATTCAAATTCTGGGATTTGTTGAATAAATAGCTCTTTGAATTTAGAAAAGCCTTTGAGAATTTCAGTTCCATCTGGTCTTTAATAAATTATTCCAAAATTTATTATTATTACTACAACTAATCTGTCTTTTAGAACTCATTAACACGTATATTTAGATAAATTTCTTAAATAATTATCAAGATGTATATTAAAGGTTTTTAATACTGCTTTTATGTTATTAATTTCTTGTTCTAATTCCAATAGTTCTTTATCATTATTTATATTTTTTAATTCTAATATCTTTTCTTGCAAGAGTTTTTTAAATATTTTTATTGAATTTCTTAATCTCTTAATAGCAGTAACTCTATTTCTATTTAAAGAATTGCAATTTATTTGAACTTTATTAGTCATAATTGTTGTCTATAATTTTGAAGTTCATTAATAAAATCAGATTTAGTAGGACTTGGTAAACTTGTATCACTAGTTTGGTCTTCTTGATAAAGAGGTTTAGGAATAGGACTAGAATAGTCAACAGTTTTTAAATTTAAAGACTTTGATTTTGAAATATATATATATATATATATATATATATATATATATATATATATATATATATATATATATATATATATATATTATTAATTAAGTAACTAATGAATCAATCCAAAAACGTCGGAATTTAAAACGATCAACGGCAAAAAAAAAGGTTGTAAACTTTTACAATGGACACACGTGTAGGGGTGTTCAAAACCGGATATCCGAAATTTTCGGATAGTATATTTCAATATCCGAATCCGTATCCGAAATTTTGGATATCCGAAGTTCGGATATCCGAAATTTCGGATACGGATACGGATATCCGAAATTAATTTATTAGGCAAAATAATTTAATTAAGTCCTTGTTTAGAATGGTGCAATCTATAAATTTAGAACAAAGAAAATTAACTGTTGGTGAGTTTCATCTTTGAAACGAGAAATCAACATGAACTCCATTTAAAACGTACTTAGATTTGCTTAGTTTTTATGCAATATGAGTTGTAAGATTTATATCAGGTAGTATTCAAGTTATCATAGACTACACTAATGTTAGTAATGTTACTAAAAGGAGACATTCGTAAGATCCACTAAAGTATCACACTTTGAAAAGAAAAGGCGATATCCCATATGAATTCATAGTGATTTCCTAACTCTTACAATGCTAAATTAAGTGAAATTTTCCATTATTAAATAATATATAAAATATAAAAAATAATTAAAGAATATAAATTTCGGATATCTGATATCCGAAATTCTTTGAAATTAAGTGAAACTTTAGTTTAATTTTTTTCAGGCCATGTTTTTTATCGAAAAAAACCGAATATACCATTGCTCAATAAATATTTTTTTTCAAAAAACCTCACTTCATTTTATTTGTTTTTTGAAAAGTTAAGGTCTATTCTTTATCGAAAAAATTAATAAGTATATCAAAATTCATATTTTTTGTACTCTTTAAATATAAATTCATATTGATGTTAAAAAAAGGAAATCTCCGATAAAATCTTAATATTTTAGGTCGGTTTATCGTTTAATCCCAACATTTATTTTTTGAAAAGAAAAGTCCCGATTATCTAATTCTATACGATAACCTATCATTTTCTGTTGAAAAAAAAAATAAGGACCGTTTCGTTAATCTGGACAAAAGATAAAATAATCGGGGCTTTTCTATTAATCAAAACGTTAAAATATTATAAAACTACATGGAAATATATTTCGATTAATATATAAATTTCACTTAATTTGTGATTGATCAATGAGTTGAAACAGTAAGTCAGATTCACATTGTGAATGTTAAAATTGAAATATTTACATCAATTAAAAAAATTCGATCAGTTCAGATTCACATTGCGAATCTAAACTGATCGAATTTTTTTAATTGATGTTGATGATTATTAATAGAGGACAAAAAAATAATATTTTTGGTATAATTAGTTTTTGTGGATAAAAATAAACTTAAATATTGAATAAAAACAACAAAACAAAGTGAATTTTTTTCGAAAAAAAAATTGTTTTTTATATATCAAAATGGATCTTTATGTAAAGATGACGAAAAATTGCGAACAACGTTATATTCATTTTTTTTCGATAAAAAACGTGGCTTAAAAAAATTAAACGATAAAAAAGAAGTGAGTTTTTTTTGGTAAAGAAGTGGGTTTATGGTATAATCCGGTGTATGTATATCCAATATACAAGTGTACATCAATTCCCTTGCCTGTTGATCATTATAATTTTCGACGCTCACGATTGGTTCTTTGTTAATAATCGTTCTCAATTGAACCTCACCCTATATATATATATATATATATATATATATATATATATATATATATATATATATATATATATATAGAGAGAGAGAGAGAGAGAGAGAGATAAGTTCAGGTGTTTAAAATAATTATTGTGTTATTGTATGCATGATTGTGGATCAATCAAAAAATAATAGAAAAAACAATAATTAAATAAATCAATAAGGGTAACTAGGTAATTTGAGAAATAACTTCCACAAATAGTCCCTATAATTTTGCTAGTTACGTTGATTTTAACCTAATTCCTCCCTTTTATAAACGGCCTACTGATCAGATCAATCTTCATCGCCAATCGGCTACTGATTTAAAGACGATTCTCGGTGGCTGAAGTCGTAAGGAGGTGAGCACCTCCGATGTTCGAATGGTCCGAAGAACAGGGAAGAGGCAACGAGAGCTGCCGTCGACCTCAGTGGGTGCAGAGAGGGTATGAAAGGGAGGTGCGAGGGTTTTGTGTGGCTGCGGCTTCGATCGTTAGCAGGTAAATGGATGGGGACTGCTCCGACAGCCTCCCCTATTCTTCTTCTTCTTTTTTTTAAAAAAAATTTATTATTATTCTTGACAAAAATTGATGAATGGAATGCATGTTTGGGGTTATTTTGACAGGAATCGATAGGGGAAATGGGTGTTTGAGTTCATTGTTTGACAAGGGAAGAGGTGACATTGAATGGGTGGTTCTTGGCAGGAAGCGATATGAAGAAGGGAGAAGGGAGCAGTGAATCATCAAACAGGTAAAGAGGTTTTTTTTTCTTCTTTTTTTTGTTTTGATAGAAATCAAAGAACTTAGGTGGGTGTTTTTGGGTTGCTTAATCGACTGCAGGGAAGGAAGAGAGCCCGTCTCTTGATTTCTTGGTAAAGAGAAAATGGAGAAGGAAAGGAAGAAGGCAGAGATGATTGAGTGTTGTTTTTCATTTGCTTGAACAATCAATAGATGGAATGGCAGCAACAAACAAGTCCATGATGTTGGTACTATGCATTAGAATGCCTTGCTTGTTGTTTAGTGAAACTTGTAGCTATTCTGTTTTTTTTTTAAATGAATGCTTTTATTTTTGCTTTTTGCAATTGCCCTCAACCCTATACTCACTGATATAAAGGGGTTTTAAACTTGGTAAGAATAATTTTAGGGGTTTTAAACTTGGTTTGAATCCGAATTGGATTGAAAGATTTGTTTAGTAGGCAGTAGGCAAGTTGGCTTTCAATTAAAACTGATAAGAAAGGGTTTCAGTTAATATATTAGACTTAGACTTTTAATTTTGAGTTGTTTGACTATATTTCATTTTTAGTTATGTTTGAATTAGAATTGTACAATTCTAGAACGATTAGTAAAATACATAGATGCTTTGATGCTTCTTTCATTTGGAATTAATTTGTTTATGTAGATGATTCAATGGATGATATTGGTGAGATTCCAATTCTATTGGAATGGAATTACGAATTCCAATTCTGTTGGAATGGAATCATGAATTCTAATTCTGCTGGAAAGGAGTATGGATATTTTTCTCACTGATTTATGCATGTTCTATAATTCTTGTTTATTGGTTTTTGTGCAATTCACAAGTCCACATATTTTTCCAAAGGTGTAGTGACATAAGAACATGGTTTGGCATGCAGAATTAAAGATTGCACAATGAACATGGTGATTTGGGTGTTCAAGAGATGTATTGATTGTATATGGTGTTACACAAAAAGGATCTAGATCTAGACTACATAAATAACACACACTTACACACTCACTTTTACATCTCTCAAGCACACCTCTACAAGTGGTATGAACCCACTATTTATAGAGGTGTTTACATGTCTCTCTCTCACTCTCTATCTCTCATGTATCACAAGGCTAATACTCCACATGCAAATGGGTTTTACAAAAGTCAAACATTACAAAGTCATTCAAGGAAAACTTTGTACCCCAACATTCTCCCCCTTAAAGTTAGGAATGAATGACCCACTTCAAATCTTCCAAAAGCGAGCAACTACGCGATCCGAGCCTCAAGGGTGACACATGTCGAAACGAACTTCAATCTTCAATTCTTCCATGATTCTTCAATTTGGGCTCTAGGATGTGAGACCGTACAAACCGAGCATCAACGAATGATCACGAGCTTCTCAAACTCCAAATTGATCACCAAAAGTTGAGCATAAAGCACACCCCAAAAATCTTTAATAAAACCAAACCCATTTCGAATACATCATTTCCGAACTTCCAATTGCATCATCTTGTAAGCTTCAAAACTTCAAGATCACTTCGGTCTTCAAATCCGCGTAATATGAAAAATTCAAGTTCGAATTTTCATATAAAACTTCTCCCCCTTTTTATAATCGAAATTTGATTATAAAACTCCCAAGGAAAAAGAACGTGCTCTATTCGGAATTTTTCATTTCAAAACTCCCCCTTAACATGTGGCATAAACATTGTGCTTTAATCCGGAAAACCCAAAAAATATTCAATTTTTAGCTTCGTTCACGGATCGCCTTTGACAAAATTTCTCAAAAATGGGTAGAAATTGTCAATTTCAAAATTCTGCAGTGACCCAGTGCGCCCAAAACAGCCAAATATGCAAAACTCTCCCCCTTTTTCAAAGCTGGGTAGAAAGCGTCAATTTGCACAAACTGCAGGGGCCTGAAATGCATTTCTTCAATTTTCAGCAAAAACAGTCCTTTTTCGAAAATGGGTATGAACCGCCAAACATTCGAAGCCTCAGGGACTATTTTCGAAAATTCTGCCATTTGTGTTCCAAACATACGAAGAGTTGTCCCAAACATTCGAAAATTCAGAAAATTTTCGAATTTGGGTGAAAAGTGTCAAACATTTGAAACTTCAATTAATTGTGGAGGTGACAAATATTCGAAGGTACAGGGGCTGAATTCGAAAATTCTGCTTTTTGATCAAAACATATGAAATATTGATCATTCATACGAAGCCTTTTTCCATTTGTCAACCATTCGAAACTTGAGGGACTACATTCGAAAATTTTACTTTTCCATTCCAAACATACGAAAATTTTGCGTCCAAACTTCAATTAATCATCCAACCTCTGAATCGAATTATCTCACTTTGTACATTCAACCCAAAATCAAATTTTCGTTCTTACAGTTCATCGTTTTTCGTTCGTTTTCCAGTTCACCAAACCCAAAATCCTTTCTTTTGCAAACCTCGACAACCCTTCGTTTTTCATCAACATCAAACTTCATTAGCCAACATCAATTCCCAAATCTTCGAATCTTAACCCAAATCGATCGTTAACCCTTCGTTCATTAACCCCAAATTCTCGTTGTTACAGTTCTTCCCAAATTTCGATTCTTTGAAATCAAGAACTAGTAACTGTTCGTCATCTATGTATCATAAAAGTAAATTCGATTCCAATTCTTGAAACCGTTGAACTCACATCCAACAATCAAAATCGACATCGTTCCCAAATCTTCGATCAACGAAATCAAAATAATCGATTCCAGTCACTTCGATTGTCTTCGATTCTAAATCTGAGTTCTGTTCATCCCCAAACCATCAAACAACCATTCATAATCAAATCGCAGCTCCAAGTCAAAACTTTGAAATCGAGTTCGACTCTAATATCATTTTCCTATTCGATTTTTCAAATGACTCAACACAAGAACAACAAAAGTGAAATCAATTCCAGATTCATCAAGAACACTTATTTTGACTTTGAGTTTGACTTTTTATTAACCCATCAAAACCAATTCGTTCTTCTGCAAAGTCGACAAACATAAATTGATTTTCTCAATTTGATTTTCAGATCAAATCATCATCTTCAACTGTTCATCGTTTTTGAGTGTTCATCAGCAAGAATATGCAGTAAAATCTCGAACACATCAATTCTATCAACATCGTCATATTGATCGATATCTCAATTGATTTTCAAACATCTAGAAATTGATATTCAATTCTCCAGAACACAAGAATATGGTTCAATCGAAACAAGCAATCGATATTGAGTTTTAATTGAAAACGATCATTGAAATTGAGAAAAAAAACAGAATCAGATGAAGATAAGAATCCGCTCAAAATAGTTAATATGAATGATTCATGAATCGATAAACAATGTTCAAAGTAGAATCGATTCAAAGCATATATTCGATCCACAGATATAATCGAATAAAAAAATCGATTCAAGAATTGTACGATCTCGAGACATAAGCTAATCCGACAAATGATATTTGAATTAGAATTCGGATATGATGAAAAGAAATATAATCTCATAAAAGATCATGAACAGTAACTGTATTGGGCTTTTGATTAAATCAGATGAATAGTAATCGGATCACTATAACCAATGATGAACAGTAAGGGATTTAAAATGTTTTTGGGCTGAATCTGGATTCAAATGAACAATTACAAATTGATAATCATACCGAACAACAAATATGATTGGATTGGGCTTGATCAATAGAAAAAAATTATTGGATCATAACAAATGGGTTTTTCAAAAAAAATTGATCCAACGAGTCAAATGATCAAAAATAAAAAACGCAACGCACGATTCAAAGAGATTAAGAGAGATCATAGAGAGAGACTCGCCAAAATTGCTTCAATTGTGACAAAAGTTGCCAAACCGAGAATCGTTCTTCAAAAATCACCTTGATCTTGAAGACCCGCTCTGATACCAATTGTAGAATCAAAGAATCAAGTATAAAACAAATCAGAGTATGAAATCAATTAAGAATGCGAGATTGAACAACAGATGTAAATATGATCTTGTTTCAGCTCTATTACGCTTTCGAATGTTTACAGAGAATAAAGACATGTCTGTAAAAACTCTTTTAACAAAGTGATCACTTCCAAAAAGTTGTCACTTTCGGATGTTGAAAGTTGAGTTAGTTGTGGACTCAAATTTTCATACAATTTAACAAATCGTGTATTATTTTTCCAAAGGAATTTAGTTTTTTATTTTCATTTGCTAATGCATTATTGGAATCTAAACTACAATTTTGTTTTGTTTTCACAGAAGTTGATGCTTGAAGAATGGACCACAAAATTGAAAGTGATTATAAGCAACATTATTTTTTTAGAATGTATTAGTGTCGTTGTTATATTTTGATATTTTCTTTCCCGTTTTGAAAGTTTTTTTAGTTTTATTTTTTTAACAATAAATGTAATTCTTAACAATTGTTACCCGTATTCTATAAGAAATAATGTATTTTTTGTTTTTATTCGTCAATTGATTGTTCAAGAATTTGTTATTCTACAAGAAGTTTTTAAAGTCATGATCAAGAAATAGGTTCAAGAATATTTTTATTATTTATGGTTCAAGAATAGTTTTATTTTTTAATATACTCATAAACATATTCTGTCAGAATGTCCGAATTAAAAGAATTATAATTCGAAAAATTGGATTTTTAAAATTAATAGAATCTAGGATCCCTAAAAAAATGCAATTTTCCTTTATTAAATCTATATTAAATGACTAAATTACCCTTGTAATTAATTAAGATGATATTTTTCAATTATATTTAATTCAATAATATATATTAATCACTTTCTTAAAATAAGTAAATTTGATTGACCCACATTTATGCATACAATAACACAATAATTACTTTGAATAGAATAACCTAAGCCTATATATATATATATATATATATATATATATATATATATATATATATATATATATATATATATATATATATATATATAATACTGTGGTATTTAAAATTTAATATCATTACCGTACCAAGTTTACTAAATTGGTATGGTACTAATAACCAAACATGTTGAGTATCAAACATAACAGTATCAAATTTTCTTGGTTTGGTTGGTAGTATGTTGGATCATGGATGGTCTCTGTGGTACATATTTGACAGACATATGTAAGACCTGCAAAATTAATAGACTATTTGATTTTTGGTTAAATACTGGTAAATGGTAAATAAGATTAGCTTTATTTGTGTTTTTCTTTAGCAAAATGATCATATTTAAATTTAATGTTAAAGAAAATAACCAAAAAATAGGTTTTTTAAATAATGATAAAATTTTCAGGAATGTGTCCTCTAGACTAGATATGGGTCGGACACCCAACCCTGATTTAGTGGTTTTCCTATTTATAGCTTGTTTCAATTGTTAACAAAAATAGTTTCAGATGATGAAGAGCTTTGGAGTGTTGATATGTTCTCTATCTACTTATATGTTTTTGTGAACATTTTATTGATTCAGATAGTTTAAAATAACCGGAATCGAAGTACACATAATTGGTCCAGAATTCGTTGAACTTATGGTCAAAATAAATAGATCATAGATGTCACATACTGGCTAATAACTACTCTTAGGTGGCTTTTATTTGGTTCCAGAACACAATAAGTGATCTGAAATACAAGCATGTAAGATAACATGTACGAAGTTGGTTATTATTTTCCTTTTAACAATCAACACATAGTCCTCTAATGAAACTTTTTGCAATTTTGTAATGAACCTTGTATAACATAGCTATTTGCATCCAATCCATACCCATCCAACAAAATTAACAATAAACAAGATATTCTCTTCTTCTTCTTCTTCTTCTTCTTCTTCTTCTTCTTCTTTCTTCTTAACTTGTTCTATCAAAATACAATATTATAACTAAATGCCAAGATACTCTTCTACTCATACAAACAAACAAACCCAATATTTCTCACGTGTAAATTTTATCAAATAATACAATAACAACTCAGCAATATTCTCTCTCTCACCCATTCCAATTCCATTCCAATTCCCATCACAGTAACATCTTCATTACCGGATTGAAAACTTCTCATTTCCATTATAATAATTTTATCTAAACACCCAAAAATCAACATCTTCACGCATGCAAATCTTTATCTGAACTCCACACACCTAACTTTTGAGGACTACTTTCACTTACAGTGTTCACTCCGTTTTCCACATTTATCAAAGGATCACTCTCGCTCTCCTTCAATAATATAAAACAAATCAGACAATGACAAAAATATATGAAATGACAAAGGAACGGAATGGAATAAGAAAGGGAATGGAATTGATGATTACCTGAGATAACTGTGTTAATGGTTCAATGGCTTTTGGTTGAGCATCACGAGTACAGAAATAAGAATAGAGAACCATGCCAACAACAGCAATGAGGATTCCAAGAATGTTTCTCCAACTAAATGGATCATGTAATAAAACATATCCAAAAGCCAAAACTAGACATGTTTTTAAATGACCCAATACTTGATAAGTTACAGGGGATGTTTTTCCAATCACTAAGAAAGTACTGAAGTTTACAGATACTGATATCATGCAAGAAAGGACAATAAACCCCTGCAATTTTAGATTAGATAGTTAAAAATAGCAACATGCTTTCACTTCTTTCTATTGTTAAAAGTATGTTGATGTTTCTTGCATTGAACTTCAAGAGATTAAAAAAAAAAGGTATTTTTGGTACTAACCAGTACTAGAGGAGTATATTTGAAGGCAAAAACATTCTTATTTGTCAAAAGGGCGTCTAAAAATGGGCCCACGATGAACAATGTAAGAGCTTGATAAGGGCAAGATTGGTATAGAAGTTGAGTTGATGAAACCTTGTATTTCTTCTGGATTGTATTTGTCATCTGAGATAGATTTGTTAAGATTCAACATATAGGCCCCACATGACATAACATAGCAAATGCCAATGTGAAAAATCAAAAATATTGTAATTTTTTGTCCTACACAAAAAGACGTAAATACCCTTGTGATTCTCACCATTAAAAAAGGCCCTAGAAAGCTTGTCAACGGGACAAAATTGCAAACTTTTGCCTCACCGGAAAAAGGTGGGACAAGGATTTGATTTGGATCTCTCATATGTGAAAAAGACGTAAATACCCTTGTGATTCTCACCATTAAAAAAGGCGTAGAAAGATTGTCAACGGGACAAAATTGCAATCTTTTGCCTCACCCGAAAAAGGTGGGACAAGGATTTGATTTGGATCTCTCATATGTGAAAAAGACGTAAATACCCTTGTGATTCAAAACATTTAAAGGAAGGATACAATCTGAGCAACACAAGTTGTAAGGACTGCTAGCAGGGATAAAACACTGCCCAACATGTTGAGTTGCAGGTCAGTTACAGTTGCAATACCAACTCCCATGAGAAGAACAGTAAGTGAGAAACGGATCTTCTTGCTGTAAAAAGTGATAAGTCGCCTCAAATATGAGTCATGAGGGTAAAATTGTAATTTGGGACACCCTGAAAAGTAAATCTTGAAGAGAAAATGGTAAGAGAAAGAAAGGTTAAAAAAGGTTAACCTGAATTGTTTGCTGAAGAAAAGAGTCTCTAAAAGAACAGTGCATGGGATGATTGCTAATTTGGTCATCTGAAATGAAACCATGAAAAAACAAACATTACATTTCCCTAAAATTAATGAAAATATTAAGTGTAAAAGAACCTTTTATACAATTTTGAAAGATTTTAACACAATTGGAAATGATCATTAGTTTTTTGTCATCTTTAACTTGCATTTGCATGAGTTGTCTCAATTATGATCCTTCAAAATGGTCCATTCTATTCCATCAAACAAAACAAACAATAACTTTTTTGAATGGAATGAACCATTCCATTCCTTCTCTGATTCCATCATACCAAACACTACCTAAGCTAAGAGTGAAGGAAGTAATAAAAAAATTACCTGGTAAAAGCCAACAGAATTGAAACCGAGGCTAAGGTTTAAAAGCCCAATAGAGGTCCCATTCAATATGCCAAAGCCCATTACAGCTTTAGGATCAAAAGGTTTGTGCTCAAAAAATTTCATCCATAATGCCACATGTAGTGAACAAAATGTGACTAAAAGATGCCAGCTTGTCAAAGTTGTAGCTGAGAGAACAAGGAATCGAGTCAAAACCAACACAATTATGAAATAGGAACATCCATTAAACAACTATGCAGAAAGAAACTCATGTCAAATCAAGGTATAAGAAAAACTGCAAAATCCTATCATATTAGATGAGTTAACATGTTGGTCAACTGTAGGTGGATCAGCACATCAAGATGTGTGTAGGTGGATCATCAGTTCAGCACATCAAGCTCTCATATGCACTTTTCAAACAACATTTATTAGATTATCTTTTCCAGCCATGGGAAAGCATCAGGGCTTTAGGATAGGTATAGGGCCACATGAACATGAAGGAAGATAGTTAAGAGAGATTTGAACAACATATTATATATACCAAATGATGTGTGTGTAGTTGTTGAAGCTTAAACCTAAGACCTCACTTATGGAAGATAGGATCATATCTCTGAATTATGAAGCTTCGGTGATCCACAAAAAGAATTAAAAGAGTAATTAAACTTGGTGCAAAAGATCAATGGCTTACCGAACGTAAAACCAAGGGTGCTGATGAGCGCTTTGTTGCAGATTACAATCGAAACCGAAGAAACCACAGACAAACCTAACGCCCCGATTGTTCCCAGCTGAAACCGCTGTCCTTCACTCATCTTCTCTACTCACCGACAATAATTGTGCTGAGTGATACGTTTCGTTTATCGCTTCAAATGTAGATCTTGATTTCAAAACCTACGGAATAAAACAAGGTATTATTATAGGTACAATTTCAACATCACAGTTACTTTTCGTTAATTTAAAGTAAATCCAAACGTAGAAAGCATCAGAAGTCTAATTTTACCTCGCTCAAGTGAATTACGAACAGACAAACTGCAACGCACGGAAATTAAAAACGTAAGTACAAATAAACATCCGTAAAATTCAGCATTTAAAAATCAAAACCCTAGATCTGCAACTGTAGATTTGGGTACGTGGAAACCTTTCAAATTTAGAAAGAAAGAAAAAGGCAAAAGCGAATGCGAATGCGAATGCTCACCTGAAACTGAAGCTGATATGACTGTGAAACTGACAATGTATATCGGATCGAAATATGTGTAAATATAGTATGAGATTGAATTAAAATATTGCCCAAATTGATCTAAACCCCCCCAAATCCCAATTTCCTTTTTAATGGGGGCGGAAAGGTGGAGGAAGTTAATGCTACCAAAAGTTGACTTGTTTTTAAAATGTGATTTTCCGGCAGGTTTCACGCCGGTGGATCATGAGTTTAAATGCTTCAATGGAATCACGAAAATGGATTTTCATGGGGTTTATCTTATTCATTTCAGTTTTGGTTGTTGGTGTTTCAAATCTTTAAAGATTTTGTATCTACCTACCCAAACTTAGATCATGTAAACTAAAGCCAATGCAAATACTTCTTTCTTTAGAATCTCATCATTGAGTCTCCTAAATGCCAAACTACTTATTTATACATCATACTTTCACAATATATGTATGTGGAAGCATTTAAGTTTGCAATTGTTACTTTTCAATGTTATCATTATAACATCTACTCACCTATGCATGATTACTTTCCATGTTCCACTTTACTCATCTAGGTAATATACTTCTATCAAAAGCAACATAGGCATTGTCTTATCATACATTACTCATCTAAGTAATGTACTTACATAAAAATCATGATTACCCTCCATGTTCTACATTACCCATTTTGAAGTGCATATTGTAAAGGATAGAAATGGATAAAGTGATATCGCATCGTGGGCAAAAAACAAAAAAGCATTTCACAGGGGCCACACTATTTTATAGTGGATCTATTGCGAAATGTGTGGCTACATTGGGAATAGATGAAATTTTGGGCTATTTTTGACAAATCATTAAGGAAATTGGCTATTTTAGTTTTTTTTTTTATTCTTGAAAAACAACTCTAGTATAAGGGTACGAGCTTAAAGTTTTTATTTTAAATAATAATCCCATAATCCAAAAACCATTTTAAATAGGTTTAAAGAGTTTTCACTTTTTAGTTTTTATATAATGTTACATCTTTAAAAGTTTACTACTACTTTATCGAATATTTCTATACAAATAAAAGCTCTAACTTTTAGCTAAAGTTTTGCTAAATATACTTAATATCTCAATATTAAAAATCTTTATGGAACCATAATAATAATAATAATAATAATAATAATAATATATAATATAAACGAATTATGAGTTGTATACATATTTGGTTAGTGGTGATGGGCAATTGAACATTTAATGATTAAAAATATATCATGGATGTAACACGGCTTTTATAATGGACATATAGGATTAAGCAAAATAAATAAGGTTCGTTGAAATAATCGGCAGAAAACAACTTGATAACTAATGGATACATACCTAAAATTCGTTAAATATTACACACGTGATAGGAAGTATGCAATTTTAATAATTAATATATAAGCTTTTTTTAAAAGGAACCACAAAATAAGAATCAGATTTGAAACCAATTGGTTTTCCGGGTAGAGTGAAATATGGGTTTTCTCATAGTTATCCGGTTTAGTTGTTTTATAATCTCTATATATATTAAAACAGAAACCTGATGATGTCACCTTCAATAATCAAAACCATTCATTGGATTTCTTTGATTGATTTCAACTCTTAGATCGTTCTTAATATTTCTGGTGATGTCATCCTAACAAAACAATTCACTATTTGTTGAAAAAATACTAAATTCGAATTATCCCATATTCAAATCGAAAAATCAGCCACCAAAGACGGGAACTTAACAAACCTTTGTTATATGTAGGTGATTTTTTTTCCTTTTAATTGGTTTGATGTCGATTGCATCATGTGACGAGTTCTATTAATCCCAAAAGCACACACTACAATTTTCAATCTAGGCAAAAAATTGTTTCCTAGGCAGAAATTCTTGAAGGTATTTGCATAATTAAAGTTGGATTAGTTGATGATTGATGTGACCGTGTGATTATGTATGTTCTTGGTTAATTGTTGTTATCGCATCAATTCAAATAATACTTGGTGAATTTTAACAGTTTGGTTTTAATGATTTTTTGAGCTATTGATGAGCTTAACTTATAATATCTTTTTTTTATTCTTTATTATACACTAACAATTGTTTTATGAGTGAACATACCTTTCTATGGGGTGTTTTGAATGTAATATAGTAATCCCTATTTGTTTTTTTTCCCCAAATAAGTGCCATGTGTAAGCGATTCCATGGTGATGAAGAGAAAAGAAATGGCAGGTCTTGAGCTCAAAGGGCGCAAAAGTTATTTATACATATCAATTCCAATTGTGTTTACAAAATTCGAATTATCTATGAGAGCTATAGACCTCTTTGATTCCTTTGGATATTTTGGAATGTTATTTATATAATTTTCTAAAGAAAGCTCATTCGGAATGTTATTTTTCTGCAATTTAATATTGTTTAATGTCACTTTATTACAAAACAAAAAAAAAATCGAGAAAAAAACCTTATTTCATGAAGAATTTTTGGAATTTTTGCAAATTAAAACTACTCAGAAATGGATGTTGAAGTTGTTATCGATGTCATTGTGTGTGATACATGTGGAGATGTAGGGCATGAACATTTACTTGCTATATGCAGTAGATGCATGGATGGCGCCGAACACACTTATTGTATGAAGAAAATGCCAAATGAAGTTCCCAAACATGGATGGTTATGTGAAGAGTGCAAAAATGGTGAGGGCTATGATCTTCCAAATCACAATGCAATTGTCCAAATGCAACTTGTCCTGAGACAGTCCAATAAGTCATCAAATGCAAACAATATTTTATAACAATAATTTTTTTTATTGTTCGTAACAAACTATGTTGACATGCAATTCTATAAAAAAACAAAAATAGCATACCTGCAATGACAAACAAATAATTGAATGAAGTACATGGCTTTTCCAAATGAAATGTGTCTTTAATAAGAAAAATGAAAATACAATGTCTTAATTTGTACACTTTTCAAAGTAAAATGCTTACATAATAAACAGTATGTAGTAAGGGCTGTTTGGTATTAAATGTAAAGTCATGGGCTGTTTTGGTAAATAATATATTCTTGGCTGTTATAAAAATTATCCTTTTTTCCAAACTAACCATCAACATTATCCTAATTTTAAATTTTAAAAAATAATCTTAAAATGTTCTACATTATCTATCCTAACTACATTTTGAAATTCAACATTTAAGGGATAAGATAAAAATGATTTTTATCTTTTCCCTCCATAACCAACTTGGATTCAATACACTAACCATCAACATTATCCTAATTTTAAATTTTAAAAAATAATCCTAAAATGTTCTACATTATCTATCCTAACTACATTTTTTGAAATTCAACATTTAAGGGATAAGATAAAAATGACTTTTATCTTATCCCTCCAAAACCAACTTGGATTCAATACATATATATGACATATTCCGCCTAAACCCATTTTTATTTTTCCTTCCACGCTCCTGCAAAACATGGGTATTTTATTGTGTTTTATCTATGTTTTTACCTCTTCATTTATATTGATATTCACGATACTAAATCAATACTTCTTCCTTTCTACAGCCTTCTATAACAGTAAACAATTATTAGCTTGGTTAATCAAAGGCAAAAAGGTACGCATTTCATTGTTTATACTTATTTTTCCGTGATTTATAGTTTTTAGTTAGGTTTGTTTTATTTACATTCAAAAGTGTAATTGTGTTCATTTAAATAGATTTGTGTCAACAAAACGCATATAAAAAACTAACAGAAAACAAATATATAAAAGTTCATTATAAACCAAAAATACAAAAATAATGCAAGTCAACATACTTAAACAAAGTCCATAATTCATACTTGAAAAAAAATTATAAACTATCTATATTTGTTAACCAACTTTAATTCGTTATTTTCTTCACCAATATCATTTAATTGTATGTTATGATATCCATTTATACATTTACTCTTCTCTCCAACTTTATGTACTTCATCTTATATTTTACAGTATACAACATATATGAATACCAACAATGGAAGAACCAAATCAAAAACATCGTCATGCCCACCACTGTCGAACATCACAAACGGTAAACTTTTAATTTAATATTAGCATTAGATGTTCAATACATATAGTTTATTGATTTTCATTTTATATAATATATATTCCCGTTAAATTTCATATTTAATGTCTAATATATTTTCATTTCATCCACCTTTATCATACTTATTATTTTTTTTTGAAGAAAATAATTTCTACATCCCCACTAATTGTCGAGTTATTCGAAAATGCCCGGAATTACATTCAAACTCATCATCCCATAACGTCCTACAACCGAATTTGCAACCTACAACAATTTCATCAAGGTCGCCACTTTCACAAATAACCAATCAGAGTAAATTATTAATAATTACTTTTATATTATTCTCTCACTGCCAGTCAAAACCATATAAAGACTATTAATTTTTCCAAATTTAATAACTGTTATGACACTAATAAACAGTTATAAACGGTTCGTATACGTCGCCGACTTCAAATGTCCAAACAAACAAAAATGCAACAACTTTCAAGGATATAAGGAGGCATCATAACTTTGGTAATAGTTATCCTATTGTTATATTACTACTTACTATATTTTTTGTATTTAAATAATTACAAATTTAATTTCAATATATGTACTTTAATATTACATATGCATATTCATATTTTCATTGTCCTTTACAATTCAATTTTTTTTCCAGAAAATCGTATCTTTATAACGTCTGTTTCTCAAGTTACTCGGGAAGTTACTCCATCACCTTCAACATCATCCTCTCATAACCGTATACGGCAAAACGTGCAACATTCATTAATTACCTCATGGTCGCCACTGTCACATATCACCGGTCAGGGTAAGTTTTTCATAATTATTTTTTATTATGTTTACCTAAACAATATAGATAATATAAAAACTTTAATACATTCAATATTTACTAACATAAAAAACTACCAATGAACAGTTGTAAACAGTTCAAGTGCGTTGCAAATTTCAAATCACCAAACAATTCAAAATGCAACAACTTTCAACGCAGGCAAGACCTATCCGAACTATGGTCATATATTTCAAATTATGTCATTATTAATTAATACATAGTATTTTTTATTTTATTATATAATTACATTCGCTATATTTCACTTTATTCCTTTTTTTCACGTTTAAAAGTTACTTCACAATTATTAGCAACACAATCATTGATCTTATCTAATCATTATTTTTTCAAAAAAATGTGCTACATTTCAAGAAAATAACACAACAAAAACGACAAGAGGGAAACGAAAACAGTTCAATACAAAGGATATTCCTTTTTTTGATTTGAATGAAGATTTTGTGGAGAAACTCAAGCAATACTACTATTCGTTCTCAACCTTCATGCGGTTATACTGATAAGGTTGATTACCAAGGTATGTTATCATCTATTTTGTTAATACTTCCACTTATACATTTTTGCACTTAATTTTATAAATATTCATCGTCTTATTAATAATTTAAATTATGTTTATTTTGCAGCACCAAGAAAAAAGAAACAAACATATGTGCCTTATAATTCAGTTGCTCAAAATGATGTACGGATTGACACCCAGACTAAATGTATTGGCATAAACAAAGGTACTGTTTCTTTTTATTTAAAATTTAAAATTTTGGTTATCCAATGAAAATTATCCTTTCAATATGTTATCACCATTTTCATATTACGCTTATAGTATATATTATTTGATTAGTTTTTTTTTTTGTTTCTTTATAGATTATTTGGATTCAGGTGATGCGGTATACGTTTGCTCTGTATGTAAAACTAGGGTTTGGAAGGGAGAAGCAATAAGAGGAAATAAAGATTTAAGGAAAACCTCTTATTCCATATGTTGTTACAACGGAAAAGTAGAATTACCAAACTTGATTCACCCACCTCAGTTATTGCTTGATTTATATAGCGGAGTTACTGAAAAAAGTCAGAACTTTATAAAAAATATTCGTAGATACAATATAATGTTTGCATTTACATCTATGGATGATAAGACTGATCATGTCATTAACTCTGGAGGTGGTCCTTATGTTTATCGAATGCATGGACAAAATTATCATATTGCAGGCAGCTTACTACCAGAGGAAGGCGAATTACCAAAATTTTGCCAATTGTATATATACGATACAGATCACGAGGTTGACAACAGATTCAATACATACGAGTATGTAAATACATTCTATCATATAATAGCATTAAATACACACAAACACACACATATATATATATATATATATATATATATATATATATATATATATATGTGTGTGTGTGTGTGTTTAAAATTTTTATTATGTCTCATAATATTTATATCCATGATTTTGTTTTCCTATTAATGTAGTTCAAAAAAGAAAAATTCAACATCTCATAATTCAATGGGAAATCATTTTTCACCGGAGTTCTTGACTATTCATGAGCTAATGGGTTTATTGGATTTTATAAATCCATTAGTTAAGCAATTTAGAATGGAACGTGATCGATTTGGATCGAATCCAACAGAGCGTATTATGCTTAAATTAATTGGGACAATAGAAAAGGACGGTAGACAGTATAATCTTCCTACCACAAGTGAGGTTGCTGCACTTATTGTAAGTGACATTGACGGTTCCGATTCACGAGATATTGTTTTGGAAACTCAAAGTCGTCAACTTCAACACATTAATGAGTTGCATCCGCAATATCTTTCACTTCAATATCCTTTATTGTTCCCTTATGCCGAAGATGGATTTCGATTAGAAATATTACATCGTGGTGTTGAAGAACCAAACTCCAAAGGACGAATAACACTGACAATGCGAGAGTTTTTTGCTTATCGTATATAACAGAGAACTAATGAAATATCTTTGGTATTACGTTCCAGAAAACTCTTCCAACAGTTTTTGGTTGATTCGTATACAATGGTTGAAAATGACAGGCTAAATTATATTCGGTTTAACCAACCAACATTACGTGTCGCTCCTTATGGAGACTTGGCCGAGGCTACTTAAGAAGGAACTAAAGATGCTTCTGCGATGGGAAACTGTATTATTATTCCGTCTTCTTTTACGGGTGGCAGTCGTTACATGCAACATAATTACTTAGACGCAATGACTTTGGTTAAGTGGTTTGGTTATCCTGATCTTTTTTTAACTGTTACATGTAATCCTAAATGGCCAGAGGTAATTAGATTCGTTGAATCTGAAAATCTTAAACCCGAAGACAGGCCCGATATTTTGACAAGAATATTCAAAATAAAACCTGATTCACTAATCACTAGACTCAAGGAAGAAAATTTTTTGGGTGAAGTCGATGGAGGTATAAATCTAAAATCTCATTATTCATTTTATTTTATTTTGATTTTATAATATCATGCGTTAACCAGAGTACATATTTGCATCATACAGTTATATATACGATCGAGTTTCAAAAAAGGGGTCTTCCACATTGTCACATATGCCTATTTTTAGAAAAAAAGTCTAAACTTCCAAATCCCGAAGACATAGATCGCGTTATATGTGCTGAATTGCCAGACAAAGAACTTGAACCAGATCTGTATCAAATTGTTTCTGACAACATGATACATGGACCTTGCGACAATGATTTTCCATTTATGCCATGTATGAAAAATGGCAAATGTTCTAAAGTATTTCCAAAAGACTTTACAAATGACACATATATTGATGATGATGGTTATCCAGTTTACCGAAGACATGACAACGGAAACAATGTCGTGAAAAATGGAGTTTCTTTGGACAATAGGTATAAAAAGTAAATTTTTTTTATATAAACATTTATTTCTTTATAAATGTTATCTTTTATAGGAAAGATATGTTAAATGATCTTAATTTTCTTTATGACATTTTGTTTCTTTTTTGAGATATGTTGTTCTATATAATAAGACACATTTGAAGCAATACCAAGCCCATATGAATCTTGAGTGGTGTAATCAGCTTGGATCGATAAAATACCTTTTTAAGTATATTAACAAAGGTCTAGACAGGATCACCGCGTCTTTTTACGACGCCAAAAATAACAAAAAACAACATAAAGAAAATAACGATCGTGATGAAATTGTTGAGTATTACAATTGTCGTTATATTTCTGCTTGTGAGGCATGTTGGAGACTTTTTAGGTATTACATTCATTATAGAACACCACCTGTTGAAAGATTGTCGTTTCACCTACAAGACAAACAACTTGTTGTGTTTAAACCATCCCAACGTGTTACTAATGTTGTTTCTAAACCAACTATTGCTACTTCTCAATTTTTGGCCTGGATGGCAATGATTTTCCATTTATGCCATGTATGAAAAATGGCAAATGTTCTAAAGTATTTCCAAAAGACTTTACAAATGACACATATATTGATGATGATGGTTATCCAGTTTACCGAAGACGTGAAAACGGAAACAATGTCGTGAAAAATGGAGTTTCTTTGGACAATAGGTATAAAAATTAAATTTTTTTTATATAAACATTTATTTCTTTATAAATGTTATCTTTTATAGGAAAGATATGTTAAATGATCTTAATTTTCTTTATGACATTTTGTTTCTTTTTTCAGATATGTTGTTCTATATAATAAGACACATTTGAAGCAATACCAAGCCCATATGAATCTTGAGTGGTGTAATCAGCTTGGATCGATAAAATACTTTTTTAAGTATATTAACAAAGGTCTAGACAGGATCACCGCGTCTTTTTACGACGCCAAAAATAACAAAAAACAACATAAAGAAAATAACGATCGTGATGAAATTGTTGAGTATTACAATTGTCGTTATATTTCTGCTTGTGAGGCATGTTGGAGACTTTTTAGGTATTACATTCATTATAGAACACCACATGTTGAAAGATTGTCGTTTCACCTACAAGACAAACAACTTGTTGTGTTTAAACCATCCCAACGTGTTACTAATGTTGTTTCTAAACCAACTATTGCTGCTTCTCAATTTTTGGCCTGGATGGAATGTAATAGCTACGACGAAAAGGCAAGGGAGTTATCCTATGTTGAATTCCCAACTCAATATGTTTGGAATAAATCAGATAAAGTATGGACAAGAAGAAAAACAAAGACAAAGTCACTTGGCAGAATTAATCATGTGTCTCCCAAGTCTGGTGATGTTTATTACTTGCGCATTTTGCTCAACAAAGTAAAGGGTCCTACTTGCTATGAAGATATTAGAACGGTTAATGGGACCGTTTATGACTCTTACAAAGATGCTTGCTACGCTCTTGGTGTATTAGACGATGATAGAGAGTACATATCTTCTATACAAGAAACACATCATTGGGCCACCACTTCTTTCTGCAGGTCTCTATTCGTTATGTTGATTACACCAGATAGTCTATCCCGACCTCATCATGTTTTTAAAGAGACATATAATTGTCTTTCTGATGATGTCGTTCACGTTCGCGAACAAGAAATAGGAGTGAAAGGTACATTCACACAAAAAAACGTTCACACTTTAATTGATATTATAAATAAATTATTTCATTACTTTTTAATGTTTTCAGGCTTGAAGCTAAAACCGGAAGCAATTTACCACCTAACGTTGTCGTACATTGAGAAATCTTTATTGAGCTGTGGAGTGAGTTTTAAGCAAATACCCAATATGCCATTACTTGATCACAAATATATTCAAGATTCTTACAATATGTTAATTCAATATGAGCTTAATTATGATCCATCCAGTCTTGAATCTGAACATCAACATCTGCATTCAAAATTAAAGGTCGAGCAAAAAAATGTTTATGATATCGTTATGAATGCAGTTAACAACAAAAAAGGTGGTGTCTTTTTCCTCTATGGTTACGGAGGAAGAGGAAAAACATTCGTTTGGAAGACATTGTCTGCTGCTATTAGATCTAAAGGTGAAGTAGTTATTAATGTTGCTTCAAGCGGAATTGCAGCACTCTTGCTTTCTGGTGGTAGGACAGCACATCCAATATTTCATATACCAATTAACGTGAATGAGAATTCGTTTTGTTCTATTACGCCAGGTAACGATGTAGCTGCCCTATTGAACAAATCGAGCCTTATAATTTGGGACGAAGCCCCAATGATGCATCGTTATTGTTTCGAAGCAGTTGATAGGACACTTAGAGATATTATCCTTCCTAAGAACAATGATAAACCATTTGGAGGCAAGACCATTGTATTTGGAGGCGACTTTCGACAAATTCTTCCAGTAATACAAAGAGGAAATCGTTCAGATATTGTGCAGGCATCATTGCATTCATCAAGATTATGGCTATGATGTACAGATTTACGTTTGACTGTAAACATGAGGCTTCAGTTTGGTTGTCCAAACAATGATTTCGAAGAGACAAAATCATTTGCTGATTGGATTCTTAAAATTGGTGAAGGTACTATCGGTGGTCCTAATGATGGTGAAGTTGAAGTTGAATTTCCAGAAGATGTGATCGTTCCCTCTACGGGTGACCATATTAATTCAATTGTATCCTGCATTTATTCATCTTTTCAGAACCATCTTGATGATTCATCGTATTTCAAGATAAAGCTATTTTGGTCCCTACTAATGAAGAAGTTGATGCTATCAACGACTACATGTTAGAATTGATGAAAGTTGAAGGGAAAACATATCTGAGTTCAGATTCCTTATGTGAGACCGAGGCAGAAGATTCTTTTGAGGAATCCGTATACTCTCCGGATGTGTTAAACGCTTTTAAGGCCTCCGGAATTCCCAACCAAAAACTTATACTAAAAAAAGGTGTTCCGGTCATGTTGCTTCGTAATATCGACCAAACCAAAGGACTATGCAATGGTACTAGATTACAAATCGTAAGGCTTGGAAGACACGTCATTGAAGCACGAATCATATCTGGTAGATTTTTCAATGAGACTACTTATATACCTCGCATGAAGTTGACCCCATCCGATAAAAAAATTCCATTCCGTTTTCAACGTAGACAATTCCCAATAGCAGTTTGTTTCGCTATGACCATTAACAAAAGTCAAGGACAGTCATTATCAAATGTTCGATTATACTTGCGTAGACCTGTCTTCACCCATGGTCAGTTATATGTAGCTGTTTCTCGTGTAACAAGCAAAAAAGGTTTGAAGGTACTCATATGTGACGAGGAAGGTCGTTCAACTAATAAAACAAAAAACGTTGTCTACAAAGAGGTCCTGCAACGTTTATAGTTATTTATCGATTTCAGTGTTTCTTCTTCACCTTTCAATAATCACAATAGCCATAAACTTTTTGTATAATTATTATGCAATATATATAAATGTTTTGGTAAATTTTTAATACGTTCCCCCGCGTTTAACGCGGGTTATAATCTAGTAAAAAAGTATAAACCAATGTATCTGTTCTAATCCAATTTTCACTGTTTTTTTTTTTTTTTTTTTTTTTCTGGAGTTTTCCCCGATTCGATTTGTAAACGGTTTCACTTATCAAGTTATAATCCGGTTTCCAATATATAATTTGTGATCAGATTAAATACAATCACATCAAATATAACCGATCGCTCAAATCGGTTTTGGGTCGGACCCGGATCCATATTGGATTAACAGATTGTGTGTGCACCTCTAAGTTTCCAATTCTTGATTAAAGTTTTGGTTTTTTCTTCTAATAGTGATTATCTTTCTGCCGAAGTTTATCGAATTTGTGTCTATCGACTTTTAGATTAGTATTTGCAAGTGTGTTACAAAATTTTATTGGAGGCACTTTTCTTATAAGTTGAGATGCTAATAAAATTTAGTAACAATAATGTTATATAATACATTACTAAACTAATAATTCAGTACTAGTAAGTTTGACACTTGTATCAAACATCTGCCTAAATTCTTAGGAAAAAAGTAAAAAACAAATGTCATTGTCAAAATAGCGCAATACCGAAAGTCTTTAAGTCAAGGGGCATTTTAGAAAACTTGCGTTTTACGAGGTAAGTATTGAAACATTTTAAAACTTCAGGAGGCTTAAATAAAAATAACAATACCCCAATTTTAAACAGGATCATTCCCATGAAAACCCTAATTCAAAAACCCAGTCGACTAACCTGAGGAAAAGTGTAAGATTTCATCATTGTATATGCTTAATTTCATTAAATGGACATTGATATAGGTAGGTGGATTCTCGAGTTCCTCATAAGACAACACTCACTCGACGATCGTTTATTAAACGTTCTAATTCCCGTTCTTCCTTTGCCAAACAACGACCCAAGCATTACAAAGAGTCTGCTCTTGCGAAAATTGGAGTCTGATATCAAAAAAGGTACAATCTCCGAACGTACTCTCGAATTCTTAGAACAAATTGAAGAATTGGATCATAGAGAAGGAAATACTGAGGTTTCTGAAGCCATGAAAGCAGCGTATTGCGCTGTTGCGGTGCATTGTACAGTAAAGTTGATTGAAGGGAGTGGGGATGATGATACATACAGGTATTTTTGTGCTGTGAGTAGGATTTGGAGGGGTAGGGCTGAAAAAATGGAGAAATTTGATGTGGCAAACGGAGTGGGCTTGGTTTCGGATGATTTGTTGGGTTGGATGGATTATCTTGAGGCTGGCGTTTGGGTTCCAAATTATTTTGAAAAAGTCTTGGTGAAGTATAAGGGATTGGATGTAGTGGATGCCGTTTGTTGTTATGTCAAGGAGGCTAAAGAAAAAATGGGTCCTACGTTCCTTGAATTAGTGGCTGAGACACTGGGTGATGATATGCCAAGGAAGGTTTTGGATTTGTGTAAAGAGGAAGAACATCATGATCAGATTAAAGAAGTAGCTGCAGATGGTGCTTCAAATGATGATCAATGTGTTAATGCCAATCTCAATAGAGAGGACAAAGGTAATTTCAATCTGAAAGACATTTAGTCTTTGGTTTTGTATCAGTGTTAATGATCATAATGCTTGCAAGAATCTATCAGTATGTTAGTTATTTCATTATGACTGTGTTGTAGGTGCCCATAATAGGGTTGGTGTAGATGATCCCAGTCCTTCGTGTGATCATGGTGAAGCTCTACATGCTAATGGAGATGATCAGAAGGAGCCTAAAGTTAGCCTAATTGAACAAAATAGCACTTCCCATGTCTTTGAGGTATGACTCCATTGATAGTTCCAACAAAGATACATAACGCATAATCAATTAAAATCTCTTTGTAGTGGAGTGACTCCATTGATAGTTCCAACAAAGATTCACCAAAAAAGCGACCCATTGCACCTCTCAAGTACAAAAACAAGAAACTCCCACAAACAAGAAAGAAAATGAGATGGAGTATCACAGAGGAGGACACTCTGCGAACAGGGGTACTAAAGTAAGTCATACTTATAAAATCTTTCTTTATTTCACTTTTTTTTATTTGCAGTTTTATAGCCCATATAATTTGTATTCTTTTTGAAGGTATGGTAAAGGAAATTGGAAGCTGATGTTAAATATATATCGTGACATATTTGTAGATAGAACGGAGGTAATGCATCATTATTTTTATAAGTTGCATTTGTTACACAAGCCAAAACTGTAGAACTGTACTACTGGACAGATACTTTCGAAGGCTATTTTTATGATAAGGATAAAAATTACAATTTGTACCCATTGAGATTAGTTCCAGTCCCATCCCACCAAACAGTCTAAGGTCATCTTGAAAAGTCCAGTCAAATCATGTCATGTCATGTTTGATTTGGTGGTGATGTAGGCCCATGGTTTCAGGTTGATTTGAAGGACAAATGGAGAAATTTGACACGTTGACAAGTCAAATCAATCAATTAGATTCCTTTCCAAGTTTTGGAGATTTTGTTTAGTGAACAAGTGTTTTATGATTGTTAGGTAAAAGTTGGTTATGATTGTATATTTTTGGTTAATATTTGGTAGGTTTTTGGTTCACTAAGGTATATGTGGGTGCGTTGTATGTAAAATTTCTACTGTAGTACCCTCATGGTACAATGCTACATGAGAATGGTTAAGAATGAATTGTTTTAGCTTCTTATATATTATTCTCATGCTTAAGAATTACATTTTTTTTAACAATTTTCATGGTTGATACAAAGTTAAGAATCAATTCTTTTAAAATTAAAGTTTATTGTAGCTTCATGATATTACTAAGTAGTTAAATACCTTTTGTAAATGTGCAACAAATAAGGCATATGTTGTACTGCTAATTACCGATTAAAGATCATTACAAAAGAATGAAATAAATAATATATTTATACAAGACAAATTTTTTATTTACCAACTAAAATAAATAATTAATAGTTGTTTATTATTTATTGATCAAAATCGAGCTAAATAAAGAAATGGGTTTATTTATTATAAATAAAATAAAAGAGCTTGTTTAATTAAAAGACTTAAATTAGTCAAGGAAACAATTAATGGATTGGATGGACAACTAAATTTGGTTACAAAGAAAAGGCTTCAAAAGCCCACCAACAACTTGTTATTTAACGGAGCTATATGTCATGATATGAAATAAGTGAACACAATTGAAACCTTCATTACTATTGGGGTTGGGGAGGAATATATGTTGTTTTCCAGGAATGTCTTATAAACAACCTTGAAAGTATGGATTGGAGCTAGTGAGGAAAGGTGAAGTTGACCCACAAAGTCAACATAAGGATAAGATGTCTGATTAGTGTGAATTGCTTAATTGAGTCTAAAATTTATGCTTGAAAAGATTGTAACTATGTTATATGTTAGGACAAGAAAAAGGTTTGCAAAACATGGTTATCTAATAAACTACCAAGTGAGGATCAAGAAAAAAACATCATGATGATAAATGTATATGTATATGATAATCCACAGGTTCAAGAGCTAAGAAGCCTCAAGAGAAACCACAACTCGACTTGGAATCTCAACCCTCGAAAGGTAAGTGTTTGACTTACAATTTAGTTTCGAACAACTCAAGAGTATTACTTGTAATATGAATTATATGGGTTATGTATGAGTAAGCATATGAACTGGATTCCCGCTCATTGGGATGTGGCTTGTATTGTCATATAAATTAGATTCCCACTCACTAAGAGATGGATTTTATAGTTATATAAATTGGATTCCTACTCATTGGAAAATGACTTGTATAGCCATATAAAATGGGTTCCACTCATTGGGAGATGACTTGTATAGTCATGTAAATCGGATCCCCACTCATTAGGAGATGAACTGTATAGTTATATGTATTGGATCCCCACTCGATGGGAGATAATCTAAATGATTACATACATGTAAAAGTGTCAATTAGGGAGATAATGAATTTATGTATGATTAAGTAATGATTTATATTAGAAACCTAATGTTTAAAGTACTGTGAACTATAAATTTATTACACTTTATTATACATGAAAATTACCATATTTGTTCGTCAATTCACTTACTAGATAATAATATCTCATCAAGTATGTGATTCATGTATCGTTAGGAAGTAAGATGTTATGATAAGAAACAAGCTCGTCTTTTGGAAGTCTAAGAGATCATTACATGCAAGTTCTTTTGTATAACAACTATTTATCGTTGTATAGTGTGTATGTGTATTGTTTCTATTATGATTTCTTTTGTCAAGTGGTAATTCTTAGTTGTAAAAATATGAAGATGTGAACAAAGTACACTATGTTTCGTTTCCAAAAGTATGATTTGAAATTTTTTGAAAATAATGAAAATCGGGTATTAATTGCTTGTAATTACTTTGTTTTATGATCTGAAGTTAATGACTAAGTTCTTGACATGGTCGATTTCGAATTTTGGATACCGGAAATGCCCATAATGGTTTGTGTTCGTTCCATTACTCATTTACATTTTAAAGGCCTTGATTTGCAAGAATTGTGTAAGGTTCAAGTGGGAAATAAAATACATACTAAGTTTTCGTGGATTAGTGGTGCCACTCTTAGTCAAAAATACCCTCATGTAACGTCCTATTTTTTTAAAGCAATTAATATAGAAAAACCATAACTTCCAACATTAAATAAAAACCATTTGTAAAAAAAAGCAATCATGATATCATCCCATTTAAACTTTCCAAGACATAATATCAGAGTTACATGAAAGATATTTCAAAAACATATTGTGGAAGTCAAAATCCCACATTACATATTCAAAAAGTTATAGAAACAATAATACTGAAAATCCCGAGCCCACAGCTTATGTCTGGATTGCTCCCAAGCCCACATCATAAGTATGGATTGCCCTCCCGGCCTACGACTTGTGTCTAGATTGCTCCTAGGTTTGTTGGCTTCCGCATAAAACAATATTGCCTCAACCCAACCGCACTATGTCGACATATGCAACCGATAAACATATAACCATCAAACAAATAATCATGCAGATATGACAGATCACTACAACATAACAACGTCCTATATACCAGGATACATAACTTAGTGGGCCGACATTGGTACCTTCGACCCACAAGTACAGTGAAGAAAACTCACCTCACAGTCTGAAAGATAGTGTAACATCCTAAAAATAAGACCCGAAATTTTTTCATTTTTAGATTAATAAAAACAACAACCCAAAACATTGTTATAAAACCAAGATTATCACATGTATCGATACATCATCAATATCAGAGTAAATCACAAAGATGCGGAAACGAGTGGTGCGTGCTCTACAATCATCCCAAGTTCTTCCCTTTGGAATTGGGAGTACTTAAAACGTAAACTGAAAACCGTAAGCACAAATCTTAGTGAGTTCCCCAAGATACCACATACCATACATAATAAACACATAATGGACCCCGCCCGTCATTGGGCCCCGCCTGACATCGAGCCCCGCTCGGTATACAGATCTATTAGTCATCGAGCCCCACCCAGTATACATATAAAACATATAAACATATAAACACATAACACATGCAATAATCACAAAGATACATAGCATACAGAATGGTCATTGTGCCTCGCCCGGTAAGCATACGAGCACATAACACATGCAAGAGTCACACAGACATCTAACATCCTAACATAACAAAACCATGGGCCGGCATTGGTGCTTTCGACCCGCGAAACGCAGTGATGAAACTCACCTCGCACTACCGAATCTCACAAAAAGAATCTCTGGTTGCTGGCCCGCTAAAATCCCCGTGCTATCAATCACAAAATAATCATCCAATCAATAATTGGATCCCAACTCACACAAAGAGTTTGAACTAGGGTAAAAGACATTTTTACCCTTTACCTAACTTGGCCCAAAGTCTAGGCTCAATCCAATTGTCTAAAAGCCCAAATTCCAACATAATCACCTCAAGCCCAATTATGGCCCAATTTTCCAAATTGGGCCCAAATCTCTTTCATGGGCCGTGTATCGCCCGTGTTTCTAGGCTAGGCATTAATGATGATGAAATAGTCTAGGTCAACCTTTGTAACTCATTTTGAAGAAATGAAGAGGAATTATGTGATTATTATGTAAATTATGTGTTTTATGCTTAATTATTAGGATTTAATTAATTAAGAATAAAAATGAGCGTCGAAAATAAATATTGGATAAAGCCGATATCTATTAAGAAAGTTGTAGTGGTCGTGACAAGGATTCCGGATATATAAAGAATACCGAAATCCGAGTTATAACGAAGAAGTTATGACCTGTCGAAGTTCCGCGACAAAACCGGCACGACGCCGAATGACGTAAAAAGTGAGTTTTTGATAAACTACTTTTAGCCTTGGTGATCTAAATGAAAGTTGTAGTGTTCGTTAAACCGAGAGTATGTATAAAAAGAACGCCTAAATCTGACTTCGTATGAGAAAGTTATGATTTTTCTAAGTTTCAGCTTAACAGTAGACAACTAAAAACTCGAATTTTAGATCGAGTGATTTTTAGCCGACACAACCTAAACGAGAATCTAAGGTCTCGTCAATAGTAGTACAATGGTAAAAAGACAGACGAAAACGAACGTCGGATGAAGAAGTTATGAATTTTTAACGGATTTTCCTGTCCCGGTCTGTTAAAAATAATAATATTAAAAATTAAAGTCAAAATTAGCCGACGAAGTCTAAATGAAAGTTGTAGAGCATAGTTTTACCTACACGTGCATATAAAGAACGTCAAAAACGGAGCCATTATGCAAAAGTTATGGATTTTAGAAGTTTTGGCTCAAAAATCGAGAAAAACACGAAATCCGAGAAATTTCGCATGGTCCGGAATAGGCCACGTCACCCTCGCTTCGTTGCTGCCCCGTGTCCGATCCGATGACGTATCCGAAGCGTGGTCCGGTAGAAATCAGACGCGTGTCGCATACGTGGCGTGTCCGAAGCGAGCCACGCCTCGCCTACGAGCTTCCGACGCGCCTCCCACTCCTCGCATACGTGTCTCACCCTCGCACCAGCCACCTGTTCGCTTCGCATCCGAGCCACCTTGCGTCCAAGCCTCGCAGCAGCTGCCACGTGCTCGCTTACCCTTGCTTCGGATCCGAGGCTCTTCCCTATAAATAGTGCCTGCGAGACCTCCCGGTGGTAATTTGGAAAATTGCCATTTTACACCCCTAAACCCATATTTCTTCCATTCCAACTTCCCCCAAAGCCCCAATATTATACCAAACACCCAAAATACGTTCCGAAGTGCCCGAAGACCCAGAAAATTTTATTTTTTCGGTTTTGAAGCCCAACCCTCGCAGAGCCCGGTTTCTCAATAAAACTCCCGGTTTTATTAGAAACAATTGTTTTAGGAAACGAAGTGCTGCCCGATTATCGTTAAATCAAGTGAGTTTATAGTCACTTTCATCTTACACATAGATATGAAGTATTTTATATAAAATACGTGCTATGTGAATATATATTGTTTATTTATTTGAGATGGATGATGAATGAATGATTTATACAGGTTTTTAAATAAATTTAACTGTATATGTATTTTTATCTACAAATATGTTGGGTAAAACATGGGTATATAGTTGATGTGTGATGAAATAAAATGATGAGAGACCTCGATGTTATTGTGATCCAGTCATCTAGCGGAGTATGGATGACGACCATTGACTTTTCTAGATAGTCCTGTGGAACGCTGGCAGGCTCGCAACCTGTAGGTGTTAATGAGCTTGGGTGTTCATTTGCTGTACTCCATCCCCCACATGGTTGCCTTATTTGACATAAATTGCTGGGAAACCCCCAAAGCAGTGTTGTCGCCCTGATGAAAATCCTTAGGCTAGGTCCCTTGTGATAGTTGTTTTAGGGACGTAAAGTGAGGATAACGAGAATGGGTAATCAAGGTTATTTTTGGTTGATGAAATTAATAAATTTATTGTTGAATGATGAAATTAATAAATTTATTATTTGTGGGTTGAAAACCCTATATGCTCACCAGGCTCCCAAGCCTGACCCACTCAACTTTTTATATTACATGTAGTGGACCCGAGCATAGTCGGATGATGATGAGAGATTTTTGGATTATAGGCCAGTAGTTGTAAATAACTGTTGTAAGGCTTATAATGCCTTGTTAATGCTTTTGATCTGTATCGGAACATGACATCCCGAGGTTTTGATATAAAATGAAAATATGTATTTCTTAAAGAAAGGTTTTGATAAATTTTTATCATGTTTTGTTTTGGGAACAAATTCCGCAACATCTTTTAAAAATATTACTCTGATTTTATTTTAAAAGCATAAATTAAATCGGTTTTTTCTGGTCGAGAAATTAGGAGATGTCACAGTTGGTATCAGAGCATTAGTTTAAGCGAACTAGGAAATTGTAGGATTTTTAGACTTAAACTTAGAATGCTAAGTGATGATCGTGAGATGAGTGTCTACCATATTTTAAGACACGAGCACTAGTATATTTTAGGAAAGATGCCTAAAGTGCTTTTATGTGCTAAATGTTATATGTTTGCCATATATGATATTATTTGTTCGGATCTATGGTCTGTTGCCGACCGGATCTAGAAACCTTATGTGTTCAGGATTCTAAGCGTATGACTACGATATTAGAACGAGCATGTAAACGTTTCAGAGTGATAAGGAGATTTATACGTCTATCGTAAATAAAACTTTCCTATCTTAAATTCTCGCCCGGTACACCAAACGTCTGCTTGGGTGTACAAAACGTTATGGTGAAGACTCGTAGAGAATTGAGTAAATGGAGGAAATGAAAGGTTTATGATAGTGAATGACACCTATCAGAAGATATCATAAGAGTGGTATCTTGCCTTTAGAATGTGTCTGCTAAAATAACGGAACGTTTAAAGGAGTACGGTATGTCTGAAGTGCACCTTCGATTGGCAGGATGATGGAACGATTGGTGTAATTCGTGAAGTTGTCCCATCGTCTGGAATTTCCATCACCAACCGAGTTGAAGTAGAATTGATGATTGAAGATACGCACGGAAGAAGTCCTAGTAGAGTCTAGGAAAATTTTTATGATTAATTGGACGCATTCGTATTTGTTAAATTGTTTTGTGATTTTAGGACTTGGGGACTGCGAGACAATACTTGGGACGGGTATGAGTAGGTGTGAATAGTAGTAGAGATCTATACTACTGGAAGCACAGGACTCACACTTGGATCAGGGAAAGCCACAAGGTTACGAAGAAGCTAGTAATTGATTTCGTTTTTGTTCATGTATGTCGTTACCATCGTTTCGGTAATGACTAATGAGATGATTGTTATTCCGACCCTAGTGGTCATATCAAATTGAGTCCGACTACGATGAGTTTGTTACGTGGTTCAGAGAACCAAGTTCGATGTAACATCTAACTTAAGTCAGAAGATTGAAATCAATGCGATCAATAGCATCGCGCTCGTTGTTAAAGAAGCTTGTAGCTAGAAATGCTACATGCTAAAATGTGATTATATCACATTAGAATATGAAGGAAGGTACATTCCATTCTGGAATTTGACTCTAAGAGACTTGAGTCTAAGCGTTGCATCATACGATGAGAGATCGTTAGAGCATGACCCATCGGTCTGTTACAATAGATAAAGGAAAGTACTTATCCTAAGATACAAAGAAGGAGTAAAAGGAGGTGCAGAGTATACCAGTGGTGTGTGATTATCCAGAAGTATTTCCCGAAGATCTTCCTGGATTACCGTCTGATAGACAAGTGGAGTTCAGAATAGAGTTGTTACTAGGAACGACGCCAATAGCAAAAGCACCATACCGATTAGCACCAACAGAGATGAAGGAGCTTATGACACAACTTCAGGAATTATTGGACAAAGGTTTCATTAGACCTAGTTCGTGACCCTGGGGAGCTCCGGTGTTATTCGTAAAGAAGAAGGACGGGAGTATGAGAATGTGCATAGATTACAGAGAGCTGAATAAGGCAACGATAAAGAATAAATATCCACTGCCAAGGATTGATAACTTGTTCGATCAGTTGCAAGGTTCGAGCTATTTTTCAAAGATCGACCTAAGGTCAGGATATCATCAGCTAAAGGTGAGAGACCAGGATATCGAGAAGACTGCATTCAGAACACGATATGGACACTACGAGTTTTGGGTTATGTCATTTGGACTAACCAATGCTACAACAACATTCATGGATTTGATTAATAGGGTTTGTAAACCATTCCTCGATAAATCCATGATAGTGTTCATAGATGACATTCTGATTTACTCGAAAAGCCAAAAGGAGCATGGAAAACACTTGCGAGAAGTGTTAGAAGTCTTAAAGAAGGAGAAGCTGTATGCAAAGTTCTCCAAATGTGATTTTTTGGATTCAAGAAGTCCAATTCTTGGGTCACGTGGTCAACCAAGAAGGGATAATGGTTGATCCAGCAAAGATTGAAGCTGTGATGAAGTGGGAGCAACCAAAAAGTCCCACGGAGATCCGAAGCTTTCTAGGATTAGCTGGATATTACCGAAGGTTTATCTAAGGCTTTTCTTCGATCGCTACTCCATTAACAGCTTTGACCCACAAAGGAGCTATTTATACTTGGAGTGATAAGCACAAAGAAGCATTCAAGTTGCTAAAGAAGAAATTATGTGAAGCGCCGATTCTTTCTCTACCCGACGGAGTTGAAGACTTCGCTGTCTATAGCGACGCGTCTGGTGTTGGGTTGGGTTGTGTTTTGACCCAAAGAGAAAAGGTGATAGCGTATGCATCTCGACAGTTGAAAGAGCATGAAAAGAACTACCCCGCTCATGATCTGGAGTTAGCAGCAGTAGTATTTGCTCTAAAGATATGGATGCATTACCTCTATGGCACGAAGTGCAAACTTTTCACTGATCATAAGAGTCTCCAATATCTATTTAATCAGAAAGAATTGAATAGAGGCAAAGACGTTGGCTAGAGTTACTCAAGGACTACGAATGTGAGATACTTTACCACCCCGGTAAAGCCAATGTTGTTGCTGATGCTCTTAGTCGAAAAGTCAATCTTGAAAGAAAAAGGCCAAGGGCGTTGAGAATATAAGTTGTCTCGACAATTATGGAAAGTATAAAGAAAGCTCAAGAAGAAGCTCCAGAGAACAATGACCGAAAGGAAGAACGTTTGGGCAAAACGTTAGTGTTCGGTATAAACAGTCACAGACTGAAGGTATTCCAAGATCGGATTTGGGTACCTAAGACAGGAGGATTAAGAGATCTTCTGATGGAAGAAGCTCACAAAACCATGTACTCAATTTATCCCGGAAGCACTAAAATGTATAGGGATCTAAAACCCTACTACTGGTGGCCGACGATGAAGCTTGATGTTGCAAATTATGTGGCCGAGTGTGTGACATGTGCGAGAGTGAAGGCACAACATCAGAAACCATATGGGAGTTTAGAACCTTTACCTGTACCCATGGGTAAATGGGAAGACATCACCATGGATTTCATGACTAAACTGCCCAGAACAAAGAACGGTCACGACATGATTTGGGTGGTCGTTGATCACTTCACTAAGAGTGCGCACTTCATAGCTGCAATGAGAAATGGTCTATGGATAAGCTTGCAAATTCTTACGTGAAGGAAATTGTGAGGCTTCACGGTGTTCCCTTAACGATTGTGTCGGATCGTGACAGCCGTTTCACCTCAAGGTTTTGGAAAAGTCTACAAGAGGAATTGGGTACAAAGTTATGTTTAAGTACTCCATACCATCCGCAGATAGGATGGTCAGAGTGAACGAACAATTCAAACGTTGGAAGATATGCTGAGAGCATGTACCCTAGAATTCCAAGGTAACTGGGATGAACATTTACCTCTGGTAGAATTTTCCTATAATAATAGTTTCCACTCAAGCATCAAGATGGAACCTTACCAAGCTTTGTATGGAGAAAAGTGTCGAACGCCGTCATGTTGGATGGAAGCTGGGGAAAAGCAGTTTATGGGACCTGAAATAGTCCCTCAGACTGCTGAAAAGTTGAAAGTGGTTAGGGAAAGGATGTTAGCTACTCAAGATCGTCAAAAGAGCTATGCTGACAAGAAAAGACAATCGATATCATTTGAAGTTGGAGATTCGGTTTTACTTAAAGTCTCGCCGTGGAAGGGACTTATAAGATTTGGTAAAAGGGGAAAGTTGAGTCCAAGGTTTATTGGACCGTTTAAAGTTCTTCAGAGGATCGGGAATCAAGCTTACAAGCTAGAATTACTAGAAGAACTAGAGGGTATTCATAACACCTTTCATGTGTGTTATTTGAGGAAGTTCACGGGAGATGTACCCGACATAATTCCAATTTCTGAATTAAGGTTGGATGAAAACAAGAGGTTAATTGAAGAACCAGAGGCAATCGTTGACCGTAAGACTATGAAATTGCGACGCAAGATGGTCGATTTAGTGCTTGTGCGATGGAAACGTACGAATGGGCCAAATCTCACCTGGGAAACGGAGAGTGACATGATGAGTCGCTACCCGCATTTGTTTGCTGATGTGTGATTCCGGGGAGGGAATCATCCTAAGCGGAAGAGAATTGTAATGCCCGTGTTTCTAGGCTAGGCATTAATGATGATGAAATAGTTTAGGTCAACCTTTGTAACTCATTTTGAAGAAATGAAGAGGAATTATGTGATTATTATGTGAATTATGTGTTTTATGCTTAATTATTAGGATTTAATTAATTAAGAATAAAAATGAGCATCGAAAATAAATATTAGATAAAGTCGATATCTATTAAGAAAGTTGTAGTGGTCGTGACAAGGATTCCGGATATATAAAGAATACCGAAATCCGAGTTATAACGAAGAAGTTATGACTTGTCGAAGTTCCGCGACAAAACCGGCATGGCGCCGAATGACGTAAAAAGTGAGTTTTTGATAAACTACTTTTTAGCCTTGGTGATCTAAATGAAAGTCGTAGTGTTCGTTAAACCGAGAGTATGTATAAAAAGAACGCCCAAATCTGACTTCGTATGAGGAAGTTATGATTTTTCTAAGTTTCAGCTTAGCAGTAGACAACTAAAAACTCGAATTTTAGATCGAGTGATTTTTAGCCGACACAACCTAAATGAGAATCGAAGGTCTCGTCAATAGTAGTATAATGGTAAAAAGACAGACGAAAACGGACGTCGGATGAAGAAGTTATGAATTTTTAACGGATTTTCCTGTCCCGGTCTGTTAAAAATAATAATATTAAAATTAAATTCAAAATTAGCCGACGAAGTCTAAATTAAAGTTGTAGAGCATAATTTTACCTATGCGTGCATGTAAAGAATGTCAAAAACGGAGCCCGTATGCGAAAGTTATGGATTTTAGAAGTTTTGGCTCAAAAATCGAGAAAAACACGAAATCCAAGAAATTTCGCATGGTCCGGAATAGTCCACGTTACCCTCGCTTCGCTGCTGCCCCGTGTCCGATCCGATGACGTATCTAAAGCATGGTCCGGTAGAAATCAGACGTGTGTCGCATACGTGGCGTGTCCGAAGCGAGCCATACCTCGCCTACGAGCTTCCGACGCGCCTCTCACTCCTCGCATACGTGTCTCACCCTCGCACCAGCCACCTGTTCGCTTCGTATCCGAGCCACCTTGCGTCCGAGCCTCTCAGTAGCTGCCACGTGCTCGCTTACCCTTGCTTCGGATCCGTGGCTCTTCCCTATAAATAGTGCCTGCGAGACCTCCCGGTGGTAATTTGGAAAATTGCCATTTTACACCCCTAAACCCATATTTCTTCCATTCCAACTTCCCCCAAAGCACCGATATTATACCAAACACCCAAAATACGTTCCGAAGTGCCCGAAGACCTGGAAAAATTTATCTTTTCGGTTTTGAAGCCCAACCCTCGCAGAGCCCGGTTTCTCAATAAAACTCCCGGTTTTATTAGAAACGATTGTTTTAGGAAACGAAGTGCTGCCCGATTATCGTTAAATCAAGTGAGTCTATAGTCACTTTCATCTTACACATAGATATGAAGTATTTTATATAAAATACGTGCTATGTGAATATATATTGTTTATTTATTTGAGATGGATGATGAATGCATGATTTATACAGATTTTTAAATAAATTTAACTGTATATGTATTTTTATCTACAAATATGTTGGGTAAAACATGGGTAGATAGTTGATGTGCGATGAAATAAAATGATGAGAGGCCTCGATGTTATTGTGATCAGTCATCTAGCGTAGTATGGATGACGACCACAGACTTTTCTAGATAGTCCTGTGGAACGCTGGCAGGCTCGCAACCTGTAGGTGTTAATGAGCTTGGGTGTTCATTTGCTGTACTCCATCCCCCACATGGTTGCCTTATTTGACATAAATTGCTGGGAAACCCCCAAAGCAGTGTTGTCGCCCCGATGAAAATCCTTAGGCTAGGTCCCTTGTGATAGTTGTTTTAGGGACGTAAAGTGAGGATAACGAGAATGGGTAATCAAGGTTATTTTTGGTTGATGAAATTAATAAATTTATTGTTGAATGATGAAATTAATAAATTTATTATTTGTGGGTTGAAAACCCTATATGCTCACCAGGCTCCCAAGCCTGACCCACTCAACTTTTTATATTACAGGTAGTGGACCCCAAGCATAGTTGGATGATGATGAGAGATTTTTGGATTATAGGCCAGTAGTTGTAAATAACTGTTGTAAGGCTTATAATGCCTTGTTTATGCTTTTAATCTGTATCGGAACATGACATTCCGAGGTTTTGATATAAAATGAAAATATGTATTTCTTAAAGAAAGGTTTTGATAAATTTTTATCATGTTTTGTTTTGGGAACAAATTCCGCAACATCTTTTAAAAGGATTACTCTGATTTTATTTTAAAAACATAAATTAAATCGGTCTTTTCTGGCCGAGAAATTAGGAGATGTCACAGGCCGTTTCCAAACGGACCCAAAATAAGCATCAGCCCAAAAACCTGATGGCCCAATAAGGCCCTAAACATCTAAGTCCAAACAAGGCCCAAACCGAAAGCCCAAGCATCCGAAGCCCAACCTGCTGAGTACGCGGGGCGTACTCAGCAAGTACGCAAAGCGTACTCGCTTTAGGGCTTGTATGCTAAGCACACCTGCTTGTACGCGCAATGTACTCCCCCACTTGGCCAACTTCCATTTTTCAAGCTCTTAATCGATTAAGACCTCAATCCAAACTCAGATCTGACTTCCTTAAGATGGTTTATCACGTAAAGTTGCCAACTTTACGTGCATGCATGGCTTAATGAGGCTCTTAGAGCACAAATGAGCTTAATAAATGACTTAATGCATGCATGAGACCATAAACACCATATAGTTTGCACCTTTAAGTTTAAGGAACCCTCCAAACATCCAGATCTACAAGATTTAGCTTTTAAAACGGTCTTAACTCATCAAGACCAACCAAAAGGGAATAAAATGGCCATAAACAAGTCCAAAAGAAGATCCATAAGAGAACTTGTCAAGATAATATCTTTATACCTCAAATGACTTGCAAAAAGAGTGATGATTATGGATCTGTAATATTTACACTAAGCAATGAACCTTCAACCTTCTTCTATCCCTTCAAAATGAGCAAATAAGCACCAACTAGTCTTCTCAAGAGTTCAAAGACAAAATGATGGCTAAGGTTCGAATTTGAGGGTTTAGGAGGTATGGAGGCTGGTAAAAAGGCCAGCCCTAGGGACTTAAAGAGTTTATATAGGGTGCAACACCCTCAAATTAGGGTTTCATTAAACCCTCGTACGCCCAGCGTACGAGGCTCGAATCCACGATCAGACTTCCCCCTTATTACGCTAAGCGTACCATGTGGTACGCCCCACGTACTAGCTACTAGCTTCTCAGCTAGTACGCTAAGCATACCCAATGGTACGCCTCATGTACTAACCCTAAGGACAAAATTGCAATATTTTAAATAAAAAGGGATAAAAGGAACATACCTAATTTAAGTGTAACAGATAGCTGAACTGATCACTACTCTGGATACTAACTCTACTGGTCGCCTATACAATAAACAGGGACCCAATCTCAATCTACTACTCAAAATACTCTATTTAACCTAAAGTCAAACTTTGTTAATGGTCAAAATCCACATTCAAAAGCCACACAACCATCCATCACGTCGTGAACAACTTGTGTTCACGTCGTGAGACAGTAAGACGAATAGTCGAGATATTCCATTCTCACGTCGTGAGCCACAAGGCCTCACATCGTGAGATACACTCAGAACAACTTGATGCAATAAGCTTCTAATCCTTTTAGACAAGCAACCAAAACTTCCTAAATGTCTTATCTACTCCAGAACATCATAAAGATCGTGGCTTTTTGGACATGCATGTCCAATGCATGTCCCAAACACGAACTAGGGCACAAAAGGAAGAAATAGCATTAGAAGCTCATGCAAGAGTCTCAAAACCCAACCATACTTCAGATCCCACACTTATTTCATCAAAGGGACATTGGAGATCCATAAAGTTGGCAAATCTATGGATTTCAAACACTATATCATTCTATACATGAAAGATAATGCATAAAAAACCCAGATCTAAGCTTATAGACTCAAAAGAACTTAACTTGGAAACTCACAAGGGTCTAGAAGGTGTGAAGATGAATGATGGTGAGGCTTGAATGCAGAAATGAATAACTAGATGATCTTCTTCTTATTCTTTGCTAGAAATCACAACAAATGAGCTCAAATCAACAAAGGGGTGCTAAGGTTTCAAGGGGGGGGGGGTATTAGGAGGTGATGAAGGCTAAGGGTAGGCTAACCCTAGCCTTCACTTCCTTTAAATATGGGAAAACCCCTGAAAATTAGGGTTTAAATCGCAACCGTTCTCACATCGTGACCCATAAGGGCTTATGTCATGAGCCTCAAGGAACTGCACGTTCTTCCAAATGGGGTCACGTTGTGACACCTTAATGCTCACGTCGTGATCTGGGTCTAAACTTAAGAATTTAAATCAGAAATTCCATAATGATGCTTACTTAGAACTGGGTGTTACACAAATACATACTGACCATCAGCTCTAGCGCCATCGTCAACTTATGAACCTCACCAGCGTTAATGTGTGATCTCTAGTAGTAGTGTATTTACTTTGTATTATGTAATTATAGTAATAGTAGCTGTCAGTTAACTATTCCTTAAGCTCAGTGATTAGGATCAGTCTGTTTACTTAGATTAGAATCAATCCCATAAATGTCAAGATTGATTGTTACTAGTATTGCTATATATTTGTGTAATTAGGTTGTGCTAATTGTAACCCTAATCGCCGCTTTATCCCAATTCTATTTGTGAGGATCACTCCTTAGCGAAAACACCTTTGTGATAACTTTGTTCTTATTTCTTTCTTGTTTGTATCCGATCAAGCGAACCTACAAGTGGTATCAGAGCAGGTTTTCTGATACATTCAATATATCTTCTCTTCTTCATCTCAATACTATCCGAAATCCTTAGCAGCAAATAAATTCCAATGTTCGATGAAAATAACTTTGCTATGTGGAAGGCAAAAGCCCTGGTTGTTTTTGAAACTATGGACTATGACATGCTTAACATTGTCAATAATGGTCCACACGTTCCCATGTATCAACCTATGGTCGATAATGCACCCACTGGTGGATTAAAGCTGAAACCGAAGACAAGCTATGATGAAGAACACAAAAGACTCATGAGTCTAGATGTAAAATCAATGGCTGCTATTGGAAACTCTCTTCCTTATCACATTTATTACATGGTTCGAAACTATGAGTCTGCACACGAAATGATGGAGACGCTGGCAGTTGCCTACGGATGCACTGTAGAAGTTCAAGCAACTCAAATCATCAACTTGAACCGAAGATATGAACACTTATTTGCTCAAAAAGGTGAGACTCTGACTCAAACCTTTAACAACTTTAACTGTTTGGTTAATGATACCCGCCGATTGGGCATCACTAAACACTCATATCAGCTAGTGTTAAAATTCTAGGATTCCTTGGGCAAAAGCTAGGAACATCATGCTGATGTTCTCAAGAAAAACGAGAAGATCAAGACTATGGATCTAAACTGACTCTTTGGAAATCTGCAAAACTATGAAGAAGCCAAGGCTCTTCGAAAAGACATGATGAAGGACTCCATCAAGGAAAAAATTGTCGCCTTGTTCTCTAGAAAGGAGATATCTATCAGTGACTCTAAAACATAAGATTAGGATGAAACTCCTACTAATAATTGCTCAGATGAGTTAATTGCTAGCGTTGAACTGATTGTCAAATGCTATGAAGAAAGCAGGTTGAGTGGGCGTAAAAGGTTTCAGTCTAAAGGAAGCAGTTCATCAGCGAGAAAAAATATACCTGACAAAAAGGCTGGTGAAAAATGCTTCAACTATGGAAGCATTGATCACTTTTCCAGGAATTGCAAAGCGAAGAAAGCATCACAAGACTCAGAAAATTACGAGGTGATGTACAAGAAGCTGCTGGATCATATGAAGAAAGAATACATTTCTCTTCCAAAAGCACTTGTTGCTAAACAAGAGAAAACTGAGGAATAGGTTGATGAAGAAGAGTCTTCGAAAGACGAGGAGCCAAAAATGAAGGGTCTAATGGCTCGCATTGATGATTTTCACAATGAGGAGTCAAATGGAAGTTACAATACTTTTTAACATTGATCTTTCTCAATCCGCCAGGGACTTAAAGATGCAATACTGGGACTCATCTTCTATGTATCAGGTTAAGAAATTTGTTCATTATTCTTGTAGTGAAAAATTCGATATGTTTGATTATTTGTGTCTTGATATTGAAAAATCTAACTCTAAAAAGCTCATACTTAAATCAGAGATTAAGATTTTAAAGGAAAAACTGATTGCCACTGAAATTTCTCTCTCACAATTGAATAAAGAATTTACGAATTTGTCTTTATCAAACAGTTTCTTCTTCACTGAAAAGGAAAAATCTGATGAACTTGCCAAAAAGTTGCAATGAGTAGTTCACAATTGGGAACATTTACATTTCAAGTTAAACAAAATAATAGACGCTTAAATTCTTGATCAGTGTGAGAAAATTCTTGGTGGAAATATTGATGACGCTATGAAAATACTCGAACATATTGAATCTTAACAAAGTTTTGACACTTCCCGTGATCTTGAAAACGACTTCAAAACTAGAGTTGTCAGTACCTCATTTATAAATCAAATTTTAATTGGCAAACTTTGTGTCACCGACTCAAATGGACACACTGAATGCAAATCTCACTTGTCCGCTCTTGATCCATCACAACAACCTCCAACTTATGAATATGTGTTTCCCTCTACCAAAGTCTTGCTAAAATATTCCATTTCGAATGGTGAATTTCACTTAGTGAATGCAATCCTTAGTGAATTTCCTCAATGCACTGTAAGTGACATTGACACTGACTGTCTTTCAAATACTTCTAACACTGATGAATCTTCTTATTCATCTGAATGTAATGAAAACGTTTCTTCATAGTGTAGCGTATTTAGTTCCAGGACAAAAGAAAGGGTTTTTTTTGAATAAAATGAACAGGAGTCCACTCACTAGAAGCCTATTTTTAAAAGGAAAAATACTGGAATCAGGATATGCTATGGATGTGGGGACTCTTCACAAGATCAACTGAGTGCACATTTTATGAAAATACAAAACATCCCGACAACATTATAGTTCGAAATAACAAATGGATCAAAAAGGAAAATTCTCTAAACTGCCTTCCAATTGAATTCTATAACATTTTCCTTCCTAAGAGACCTATTGAAAAATAGGCCAGTATGTGCTAATTCATGCTTTAGTACTGCAGGGTCAAGAGAATATCTAGTTCTTAGACAGTGGATGCTCGCGACATATGATAGGATTTAAGTCTCTCCTAAATGATTATGTGAAGAAAGATGGCTCTACAGTTACGTTTGGAGACAACATCAAGGAAGAAATCAAAGGTTTTGGTAATGTCAAGTGTAAATAAATTGAGCTAAAGAATGTGGATTTTGTCGAAGGTCTTCAAAACAATATTGTTTTAATCAATCATTTGTGTGTCGCTGGATATAAAGTTTTTCTCAACAAGGAGAAGGGATAAGTTGTGGATTCAGGTAACTCTATCGTGTTACAAATATTAGAACCTTCTAACTTGTTGGTTACAAAGACTATGTCTTGTTGGACTTCGTTTGATTTGATAAATATGAAGTTTGGAATCCATCTGCAACACCTCAAAGGTTGAGAACATTTCTCTCTAACTTTTATATTTGAATTTGTATTTTAATGTGTTGGGTTGTGCTTCAGTTATGTTCTTTTTATAGACGAAGGTGGCATGGTAGATATCTTGGAAAGAAGGTAGTTATTAATGACCTTTCGATTCAAAGGATCCACCAAATCCGGTCTTTCTGACTTTTCTGAAAAAGCTGCATATTCTCCTCTTTTTGAATGATTCTTTGTTTGACTAATTCTTTAGTTTTATTTCATATTTTTGTCCTGTACCAACGAATTGAAAGTATGAAACCGTTGACAAATTACGTCCCTAGAAGCATGCTGTTGTATGTGACAAATCCGTAAGCATCTCATCAACGAGCCCATCTACTGAGATGACATTGAGTCACCCACTCACCCTGATTTATATGCACCAGCATGTCCTTAGCATGAGATTTCCTAGTCCTTAAAAAATTATATTAAGGATTGGGTGTTCTTTTTATGGTTAATCACTCATCCAAACTTTTTCCCTGGAAGCGTGCTTGCCGTATGCATCAAGTCTCATGTTCTGCTGGAACATTGAGCATTACCTACTGGCTTACCCTAATTGCATTATCATCAGCATAAGAGATACATGTCAGGTCCTCTATTGACAAAGGGTTACTTCAATTCTTCTAAAATAGAGCTTAAGGATTCACTGTATAATGCCATACACTAATAAAAGTTCGAAACTCTATGCCGACGGTAAGGCTATGTACCGTAGTGTATCACACACACACACACCAATCCTTTCTCACCCTATTTTTTCTTCTTAAAATTTTTATGATTCAACGTAAGATTCCAGACGCTGATGAGAACTTGAAAAATCTATGCCGATGGGTATATCATGTACCATGGTATATTACACGCCACTACCCACTCTTGCCCTTTTCTTCTAATAAAAGAAGTTAATGATTCATTATATAAGGCCATACATTAATGAGATTTAGCAATACTATGTTAATGATCTATAATATCACTACATACCATCAGGAGAGATCACCATCCCATCCACTATTCCGCTGCAAATCATGATACGTTGTGCGTTAATTTGTGATTCACTGTTTTCAAATGGTAATTCCTCAACGGTAACTTTCTGATGAGGATAAGAATGTAAACTGTTACCCTGGGATTTGATATTTTTACCACATTTCTCCATCCATTATGATTACGTAAATGGTAGGGGGATTTTTGAATATAAATATGAGTTTTCTCTCTCCTAGGTCACTCCATTTCCCATTTCAAGCACACTCCCTCAAAATCCCACTCCGATTATCTCCATATTCTTCAAAAGTTCTATTCTCCAGTTCAAGTTCTTCAAACACATCAATGGCTCGAGTTCTATTTGCCTTTGTTCCTGCTGCAAATGTTATCAAGGCTTCTAATACTCCTCCAGATACCCCCATTGTTATCCAAGCCAATAATGTTGCTTTCTCAGACACCATTCCACCACAACATCAAAACTCAAGCATCGAAGACTTTGTTGAATATTTGATGTGCTGCCTCTTCGCTATGCCCTAAGTGACATTCCAGAGCCATTCTTCCCAAAGCAAGTATTTGAGTTATATTACTCATGTACTTTTGATGCAAATGCTCAAACAATCTCTGAAACTATCGGGGATGGTGATTCAAAGGTCGAAATATCTCCAGCGCTCATACGACAAGTTCTTTGTCTTCCTCATTCAGACGCATATGATGAGACTCCATCTGAAGCCATATGCATATCGATTCTTCCTCAAATTGGGTATAATCTCTCTCTTCAGGGTAGACGAGACCCTGAAGAAAATATGTTCTTCGTTAGTGTCTTAATTCTGGTTGGAAATATGTGACGGGAGTCGTAGGGAAGTGTCTAGGGCACAAAACTGGATGCTTAGACCAGTTAAATATGTTTGATTTATGAATTCTATATGCCATCGGTCGTGACAAAAACCTATATTTTGCTCAGTTGTTTTTCGATCAGATGATTGAGTGTATCAACGGCAACACGCCTCCCACATATGTGCCATATCAACGCTGGATTGCTCTTCTTTGGCACACGATGGAATGGGTTATAACATCAATCATGGGGCATCTATTCCAGCTCCAATTCTCTCCTAAAAAATAATCAAATCAGACCTTGAAGACAAAGATATTCACCTATTTAAGCAATTTCTTCTTTGGGTAGAACATCCGTATACTTATGAGGATGTAGAAGTTGAAGAAGATGAGGATGAAGATTCCAACAACTCTTCTAGCCAGGGTGAAGATGAAGAAGGATAAGCCAATTATTCCAGCGAGAGTGACGATAAAGATGAAACCAAATCCTCTAGTGACTCAAGTAGCTCTTCCCCTTCTAATAGTACAGACACTAAAGTGTTTCCTATGGATGATCAAGAAAGAGAGGTTATTTCTTCCTCACTTATTCAGTTTGCACTTGGAGAGAATGAAAATGAAACTGAAGGTCACTTATCTGACTCTCTTATGTCCACCAGGGTATCTCATCTAAGACTGAATAAACACATTCATTTTCACTCTCCACATCCTTCTCCTGAACCCATCACTTAGCGTGGATCAACTCCTCCACAAACTGGTCCATCCATTTGTGACATCCCCATTTTCACGGCTAGAAAAGACCGATTTGTTTATGCTTTATTTTGAAAATCAGAGTATCTTTTAAAGAAATGTGTTGCGGAATTTGTTCCCAGAAAAACATGATAAATACGTTATCAAATCATTTCCGAAGAAATGTATTTTATTCATTTTAAAACATTGGTATGTCATCGTCAATACAGAAACATAAGCATAAACAGAACTTACATTCATTTACACTAGTGATCTACGTCTCTTTTAAACCTCTCAGTGTAAAGTAGCTTCATATCGACACCTGTGATACAAATAAGCTTGAGTGGGTCAGGTTGGGAAACCTGGTGATTACATAGGGATTTCAATCCCATAATGTTATATGATATATATATATATGTATATATATATATATATATATATATATATATATATATATATATATATATATATATATATATATATATATATATATATATAATTTAGATCTCATAAAATATACAATTTGCCCACATATATAATCAACTCTTACCCCACCCCGTCAATCCTCACGATGACACTATCCATACTCTCGGACCTTACACTTTACCTCTTACTCCTGGATCTAATCCATGCTCTCGGATCAATAATTGTGCCTATTCCATACTCTCGGATTAGGGACAAATGTCTATGTCTAAATCCATACTCCCGGATTAATGACGAATAACTATGTCCTATCCATACTCCCGGACTAAGGACAACTGACTATGTGTTAATCCATACTCCCGGATTAATGACATTTTACTATGTCCAATCCATACTATCGGACTAGGGACAATGACTATGTCTAATCCATGCTCCCGGATCAATGACATATATTAAAGCTCTATTCTCTGAGTATAACTCACTCGTACTCGTAAGAAGATACTACCCAATATTCCTCATAATTAATTTAGGTTTACTCTTTATCCTAAATCATCATATATTATCAGGTATGTTCTTTAACATGTATTTCATGCAACATCAAATAATTCGCACATAAACATATATTTAATACTTCAATAAGTACTTGTATTAAAATCATGTTCATGAAAAGGACTATGCACTCACTTGAAGAGGTGGTGACTTGTTACTCGGACAGCACTTCGTCATCTCAAAACAATTTCCCTCGGACAAAACCTAGTATCATTACCACTAGAGTTTAGTCTAATGTTAACCGCGACTAATTAATAGCCTAGGTATTATTACTATTATATAAGCGTTAAACAATACTCTTCACCCACTATGTACAGACATGGGCCAGAAATGAAACACCGGAGGGCAATATCATTTTGGCATATAACACTTCTGAATCCAGCAACCCAAGCGGCCCTCCAAACCAGATTCCCCGTACCGCGAGTGGTTAAAAAGATATTATAACGACACTTATATAACTCATAATAATAGCCCAAATACTTATTATAAGGTCCTAATAACATTACTATATTAAAACATAAGCTATACTAAAGATAGGATAGGCATAGCTCACTTACAGCGGGTTTTCTCGAAAACTGGACCCCGCCGAAGCAGAGTTTTTGAGCCGAAAGGCTCTTTTCTCGGGGCTTCGGGAGCCTCGGGGCTTCCTTCAGGTGCTAGGGTGTTTACCTAGACTTTAGGGGGGGGGGGGGGTTGGGGCTTTAGAGAGAGAAAGTAGAGAGAGAGAGAGAAGAGTTTGGATGGTGTGAAGAATTAGGGAACCCGGCACCTCTATTTATAGGCTGAATTCCTGATCGACTCGCGGAGTCCATGCCACATGTCAGCTTTCTGGTGGCCAAACGTGTGTGTCCTGTATTGTGCCACGTCACCCCTTTTGCAGCAGCACCCTGCCGACTTCTAAACCCCGTAACTTTCGCATACGAGCTCCGTTTTCGACGTTCTTTTTTTCCACGTGTAGGTAAAAACAAGATCTACAACTTTCATTTAGACTCCGTTGGCTAATTCTCGAAAGATCTTAAATTTAACAGTAGTAGGAGATTAGACTGTTAAATGACCGCGAAGAATTCGTAACTCTTTCATACGGACTCCGTTTTCGTCTGTCTTTTTACCGTTGAGTTCCTATTAATGAGATCTTCAACTCTCATTTAAGTCGTGTAAGCCAAAAACTGCTCAAACTAAAATTCGAGTTTCGGGTCGTGCACTGCTATGCCAAATCTTAGAAAATTCATAACTTCCTCATACGAAGTCAGATTTGGGCGTTCTTTTTTGGTATGTTCTCGGTTTAACGTATACCACAACTTTTGTTTAGATTTATAAGGCTAAAAAGTACTCCATTGTAAATTCATTATTTACGTCTTCCGATGCCGTGCCGGTTTTGCCGAAAAACTTCGACGGGTCATAACTTCTTCGTTATAACTCGGATTTCGGCGTTCTTTATATGTACGGAACCCTTGTAACATATACTACCACTTGGAAAAGATTAATCCTTCTAAATAATATTCCATAAAAAATTCATTTTTGATGCTTATTGTCTCTAAATTGACTAGCCCGGATCTGCGGGCGTTACAATTATCTCCCCCTTAGGATGAATACGTCCCAAAATCATCAACGAAACAGGGCAGTATAATGACTCCATACGTTATCTCTTCATCCTAGGTAATAATCGTAACTTCCTTGTTCCTTCGAATGAGTATCTAACTCTTGGACTCCTTGACTGCAGGCGGTGCTCGATCTTGCACTTGCTCCCTATCTCACGTTAGACTCCAAATTATGACCCTTTAAGTCACAATCTCAATCCTCACTGGATACGAACTTAAGATAAGTTCTTTTATTACTACCATGGACCAATGGGTCATGTTCTAATGACATCTCATCGTATGATGTGACGCTTAGACTCAGGTCTTTTAGAGTCAATTTCCAGAACAGACTATACCTTCCTTCGTATTCTAATCACACATTAAAAGGTAGCATTTCTAGCTACAAGCAACTATAACGATACCTCTACCGGTCGCTTTGATTATCTTTTATTTCAATCTTCCGGCTTAAGTCAGATGCTACATCAAACTTGGTTCTCTGAACCACGTAACATACTCATTGTAGTCGGACTCAATTCGATATGACCACTAGGGTCGGAATAACAATCATCTTCGTAGTCATTACCGAAACAATGGTAACGACATACATGAATAAAACGAAATCAAATACTAGCTTCTTGGTAACCTTGTGACTTTCCCTGGTCCAAGCGTGAGTCCTGTGCTTCCGGTAGTATAGGCCTCTACTACCTTTCACACCTACTCACACTCGTCCCAAGTATTTTCTCGCAGTTCTCCAAGTTATTATCACAAAAACAATTTTAACACATACAAATGTGTCCAAACAATCATATAATTTTCCCTAGACTCTACTAGGACTTCTTCCATGCGTATCTTCAATAATCCATTCTGCTTCAACTCGGTTGTCAGACAATGGGATAAATTCATGGATTATACCAAAAATCTTTCTTTTTGCTAATCGAAAGTGTACTTCTCCTGTACTAGACGTATTATTTATTAGATGCATTCTAAAGGCAAGATATCACTCTTACGATATCTTCCGATAGGTATCATTCACTATCGTAAGCCTTCTCATTTCCTCCATTTACTCAATTCACTATGAGTCTTGACCATGATGTTCTGCACACCAAAGCAGGTGTTCGGTGTATCGAGACGAGAATATAGATAGAGGAAGATTTAGACGCGTATTCCTCCTTATTACTCCGAAAAGTTACATGCCAGTTCTAACACCGTAATTAAACGTTTAGAAATCTGAACACTTAAAATTTCCAGATCCGGTCGGCAACAGACCATAGATCCGATCAAACGATAACATCATAAAGCATATAAGGCAGCATAAATCACTTAGCACATAAAAGCAATTTAGTCATGTTCCCTAAATAAGCTAGTGCTTGTGTCAATTCTGGTGTACTACCTAAAATATAATAGACACACTCCTCATGATCATCGCTTAGCATTCTAAGTTTAAGTCTAGAAATAAATGCTTATTCCTAGTTCGCTTAAACTAATGCTCTGATACCAACTGTGACATCCCCATTTTCACGGCCAGAAAAGAACGATTTGTTTATGCTTTATTTTGAAAATCAGAGTATCTTTTAAAGAAATGTGTTGCAGAATTTGTTCCCAGAAAAACATGATAAATATGTTACCAAATCATTTCCGAAGAAATGTATTTTATTCATTTTAAAACATTGGGATGTCATCGTCAATACAGAAACATAAGTATAAACATAACTTACATTCATTTACACTAGTGATCTACGTCTCTTTTAAACCTCTCAGTGTAAAGTAGCTTCATATCGACACCTGTGATACAAATAAGCTTGAGTGGGTCAGGTTGGGAAACCTGGTGAGTACATAAGGATTTCAATCCCATAATGTTATATCATATATATATATATATATATATATATATATATATATATATATATATATAATTTAGATCTCATAAAATATACAATTTGCCCACATATATAATCAACTCTTACCCTACCCCGTCAATCCTCATGATGACACTATCCATACTCTCGAACCTTACACTTTACCTCTTACTCCTGGATCTAATCCATGCTCTCGGATCAATAATTGTGCCTATTCCATACTCTCAGATTAGGGACAAATGTCTATGTCTAAATCCATACTCCCGGATTAATGACGAATAACTATGTCCTATCCATACTCCCGGACTAAGGACAACTGACTATGTGTTAATCCATACTCCCGGATTAATGACATTTGACTATGTCCAATCCATACTCTCGGACTAGGCACAATGACTATGTCTAATCCAATCTCCCAGATCAATGACATATATTAAAGTTATATTCTCTGAGTATAACTCACTCATACTCGTAAGAAGATACTACCCAATATTCCTCATAATTAATTTAGGTTTACTCTTTATCCTAAATTATCATATATTATCAGGTATGTTCTTTAACACGTATTTCAGGCAACATCAAATAATTCGCACATAAACATATATTTAATACTTCAATCAGTACTTGTATTAAAATCATTTTCATGAAAGGGACTATGCACTCACCTGAAGAGGTGGTGACTTGTTACTCGGACATCACTTCGTTATCTCAAAACAATTTCCCTCGGACAAAACCTAGTATCATTACCACTAGAGTTTAGTCTAATGTTAACCACGACTAATTAATAGCCTAGCTATTATTACTATTATATAAGCGTTAAACAATACTCTTCACCCATTATGTACAAACATGGGCCAGGCATGAAACACCGGAGGGCAAGATCATTTTGGCATATAACACTTCTGAATCCAGCAACCCAAGCGGCCCTCCAAACCAGATTCCCCGTACCGCGAGTGGTTAAAAAGATATTATAATGACATTTATATAACTCATAATAGTAGCCCAAATACTTATTATAAGGTCCTAATAACATTACTATATTAAAACATAAGCTATACTAAAGATAGGGTAGGCATAGCTCACTTACAGCGGGTTTTCTCGGGGCTTCGGGAGCCTCGGGAGCCTCAGTGCTTCCTTCGGGTGCTAGGGTGTTTACCTAGACTTCAGGGGGGGTTTGGGGCTTTAGAGAGAGAAAGTAGAGAGAGAGAGAAGAGTTTGGATGGTGTGAAGAATGAGGGAACCCGACACCTCTATTTATAGGCTGAATTCCTGATCGACTCACCGAGTCAAAGTACTGACTCGCTGAGTCCATGCCACATGTCAGCTTTCTGGTGGCCAAACGTGTGTGGCCTGTATTGTGCCACGTCACCCCTTTTGCAGCAGCACCCTGCCGACTTCTAAACCCCGTAACTTTCGCATACGAGCTCTGTTTTCGACGTTCTTTTTTTCCATGCGTAGGTAAAAACAAGATCTACAACTTTCATTTAGACTCCGTCGGCTAATTCTCGAACGATGATAAATTTAACAGTAGGAGGAGATTAGACTGTTAAATGACCGCGAAGAATTCGTAACTCTTTCATACAGACTCCGTTTTCGTATGTCTTTTTACCGTTGAGTTCCTATTAATGAGATCTTCAACTCTCATTTAAGTCGCGTAAGCCAATAACCGCTCGAACTAAAATTCGAGTTTCGGGCCGTGCACTGCTATGCCAAATCTTAGAAAATTCATAACTTCCTCATACGAAGTCAGATTTGGGCGTTCTTTTTTGGTATGTTCTCGGTTTAATGTATACTACAACTTTTGTTTAGATTTCTAAGGCTAAAAAGTCCTCCATCATAAATTCATTATTTACGTCTCCCGGTGCCGTGCCGGTTTTGCCGAAAAACTTTGACGGGTCATAACTTATTCGTTATAACTCGAATTTCGGCGTTCTTTATATGTACGGAACCCTTGTAACATATAGTACCACTTAGAAAAGATTAATTCTTCTAAATAATCTTCCATCAAAAATTCATTTTTTGATGCTTATTGTCTCTAAATTGAGTAGCCCGGATCTGCGGGCGTTACACCATTCCACTGACATCTCCATTGGAACCCGTACCACAACATGAGACAACACCACCAATCGATGATACATCTATTCCCCTTATCACCTATACCACTCCTCCACGATCATCTCCACTTCATGCTGATGCTATACCTCTACACAGTCTCCTCCCCCTCAAACTACGGCTACCTTTTAGGGGGAGTATAGTTCATCTGATTTTAAGTCAATTGTTCTCTCCAAGCTTACACTGCTAGTCAACTTGACTGAGTCATTGGGATATCGTCTGAGTAATCTTGAGGCTAATGTGGCTAACATAAAGTGCATCGTCTCTATGGTAGAAGACACTAGAGATATGGTTGATTCTCCCTCCGGTTCTCATCACGATGATTAGCCTCCACCACCACCACCACCTCCACCTCCGCCTACTGGTAACAATCCTCTAACTCCATTTCATCCACCTCTTCCATCAAATCCTCCTCCTTCAATTCCCTCTTCATCTCTCAGAACTCCTCCAAGTTCTCATCCAGGGTCTTCTTCTCCTACTAATGATGCCAAAAGGAGGGGGGATGATAAAGAAATTGTAGTACATGCTAACCATTTTGAAGATGTTGATGACCAGCCTGATACTGATACTGATGACAAGGAAGATTTTATGGATATGGATTTCATGTCACGATCTGTGTCTCTGAACATTAGTTATCTAGAAGCTAATTCTGAGGGGGAGATTCCTCAAGGTGCTTATAGTGATGTTGAGTATGATGATGATCAACTCATCACAAGAAAAAGGAAGACCACCTCCTCAGGGGAAGTTCATGATGCTGGTGAAGGCTCCCCTGTTCCTCCCAACAAGAAAAGGAAGTTCACGGTCAATCTAGACACTTTGGTCAGGGACTGGAGATTTCCAGTTGAGGAAGTTCAAAAAATTCTCATTGAGCATAATGCCTCTAAGAGAAAGAAGAATGATGAACGTAGTTCCTCTAAGCTTACACTGAAGTATGCTTCTGCTAATGGATGCATCAATGTATAACTATGAAATCTTTAGCGATTTAATAATTTGGTCACCAAACGAAAAAGGATCTCAGAGCTGAATGATCATATTGACTAGAAGAATTTTGAGAATGTTCTAGCTCGAAGAATAAAACTTGATCCTATCATCAAGGTTAGGTGTACTAAACCTAAGGATCAAACGCTGAAGGTCTACCTGATCAGAAATAAAGCTGAGTATGAATACACTGAAATTGTTTTTGTGTGTGAATTGGTCAAGTATGGTTACAACGAGCGGACTCAGATTCAGGAGTTAATTTCTAATCATAAAGGTACTCATGCTTAGGAGCTGAAACTGGCACTGCAACAAATGATCAATAAAGTAAAAAAGTAGAATTTAGTGCCTTCAATTCCTCCTTCTCGACCTTCTACCTCAGCGTCAATTCCAAAGAAAAGGAAATACAAATATGAAAAGTTCCTTCTTCCTTTTGGCACTGTCTATATCAACAATAGGTTTCAGTGGGTGTTGATCCGATTCAACACTTATTCATTCGAGAGCTTGAGCATGGAATTTTATATCTTGATGGAAAAAATCAGATGTGTTTTCAACACACTGAAGAACTTCACGCAGCTCCAACTGAGAATCTGTTTCATCTTCAACTAGAGTACATGGTGCATGAAGAAGTGGACCAAGATTATCACTGGACGATCTCATTGGAACTAAGAAATCTCATTGAAGAGCTTAAAGGAGATAGTTTTCAGTGGATGAAGCAAGAAATAGTGGATGCACTGATGAATGTAATTAGAGTTAGTTTTGACATCATCAGACATGGGAAGATTGTAAGGTTGAACCTTATAATCTGATGAGTCAACTACACACCGACCATCAGCTCCAGCGCTAGCACCAATGCTAGTGTCAGCTTATGAACCTCACCAGAGTCAGCCTGTGATCTCTAGTATTAGCGTATTTACTTTGTATTTTGTAATTATAGTAATAGTACATGTTGGTTAAATGTTCCTTAATCTCAGTGATTAGGACCAGTTTGTTTACTTAGATTAGAATAGATCCCATAAATGTCAGGATTGATTGTTACCAGTGTTGCTATATATTTGTGTAATCAGGTTGTGCTAATTGTAACCTTAATCGTCTCTTTGTGCTGATTCTCTTTGTGTGGATTCACTCCTTAGTGAAAACACCTTTGTGATAAATTTGTTCTTATTTCTTTCTTGTTTGTATCCGATCAAGCGAACCTACACCAGTAAAATTACGACTGATTATCCAGTTGATGTTTTACTGTCCCAACCATTTTTTATTATTCAGGATCGCAAAACGAAACAACCTCTAGCTCAAGGCCTAAGCTGTTGGGATTTAGGCGAACACGATGAGTTTGTTGGCAAACTCGGCGTGTTGTCTTGGTTTTTCCCCGATCTGAAGTTGATAAAGAAGCACGACGAGTTATTAGTGCACTCGGCGTGTTAAGTCAACATGGACTGTTGACCTTGACTTTAACTTTGACTTTTGCAGTTGACGAGGGTTAACCATTGGACATTTTGGATTTGGGCCTTATTGGGCCTTGTGGTGTCATTGCGAGTTTGGGCAACCGTGTGGGCTTGTATTGCTTGGGGTTTTGTTGGACCAGCTGCGAATATGTGTTTGGGTAATGGGCTTTAGGGTAAGACCCATGTAAGGGTTTGGGCCCAATTTGGAAAATTAGGCCATTATGGGGTTTTGGATGATTATTGGTTTGAGGGAATTGATGATTGTGAGTTGGGTCTTAGTCTTGGAACAACTAGGCAAGGGGTAAAATGGTCATTTTACCCCACTTATGTGTGAATTATTGGTTTTGGCTTGGAACCCAATTGTTAATTGGGTGTTATTGTTTGATAGCGCGGGGATTCTAGCGGATCACAATCAGAAATCTATTTGTGGGTTCATCTATCGAGGTGAGTTGTCCTCACTGTACTTGCGGGTCGAAGGCACGCCGTCCCTTTGGATTTGATATCCTGCTTTGTATGATATAGTGTTGTAGTGATATGTTAGATCGGTATCCTGGTATTTAGGATGTTGTTATGCTTAATGATCTGTAAGATCCGTCTGTCTGTTTGCTGACTAGTTAATGGTATGTTTAACTGTATTATGTGCACATGATTGGTTGGTCGTTAAGGCTTCAGTGCTTTGTGTATAGGCCAATAGGCCGGAGCATTCCAACTCGATGGTTGAGGGCCTAGGGTATTCTATCCCGAGGACGATTGGACCCATAGTATGTTGGCATTCCAACCCGATGGTTTAGGGGCTTGGGGTATTCCAAACCGATGGTTGATTGAGCCCATAGTATGTTGTTATTATATTTGTGATGGTTGCTATGTATTGGTACTTTGGGGGGGGGGGGGGGAACTCACTAAGCTTTGTGCTTACAGTTTTGGTTTATGGTTTCAGGTACTTCAGTGGACCGTGGCAAGGTGAAGGCGTGACCGTATACATCTTCGTGTTTTTGGAACTTATGATTTCTGGAAACTCTGATAATGCAAATGTTTTAAAAACTATGCAAATGTTTTTGTAAATACCTCTTTAGTGAATGGGTCGTTTTGAAAAGTTAAAATTTTGTTGACATTTTTGGGATGTTACAGGAGAGGTGGGTCATAGGGTTATGGGAAGGACCAAAGTAGTCCTTCAGACCATAAAGCTTATCCAACAGATCAGGCAGAGGCTGTAGACCGCTCAGAGTCAGCAGAAGAGCTATGCCAGCCGACACCGATCAAAGTTGGAGTTTTAGGTTGGCGATATGGTGCTCCTGAAGGTCTCACCCTGGAAGGGTGTGATACGCTTCAGGAAGAGGGGGAAATTGGGACCCCGGTTTATTGGACCATTTCGGGTGATTGCTAGGGTTGGCAAGGTGGCTTACAGGTTGGATTTTCCAAGCAAGCTCAGTCATATCCACAACACTTTCCATGTCTCTCAGTTGCGAAAGTGTGTGTTGGACAACGATGTAGTGGTACCATTGGATGATATTTAGGTCGATGAGCGCCTGAACTATGTCGAGAGGCCGGTAGCTATTCTAGAAAGAAAGATGAAGGTCCTGCACAACAAGGAAATAGCTCTGTTAAAGGTACAGTGGCAACATCGGAGAGGCTCTGAGTGGACCTAGGAGTTGGAGGCTGAGATGCGAGAGCATTATCCTGAGTTATTTTCCGGGTTAGAATTCGAGGACGAAGTCTAGATCACGTTGGGGAGAATTGTATCACCCCGATGTCAAGGTAATTTCAATTTCAGTCCTATGTTTGAGTAATATTGCATTTGACCCCCCCTAAAGTTGAAAAGATTGCAAGTTTGGCCCTTAGTGGCATTGTGGTAAATATTGGACTCGAGGCGGGTACGCTGGGCGTACGAAGTGTATGCTGAGCGTACTAGGGCGGACCCTAGTACGTTGGGAATACATCTCGTACGCAGGGCTTACACACAGAATGTACAAACCCTAATTGTTAGGGTCTTGGCCCTATATAATCATCCTTAAGTCCTATCCCCTCACCTCATTTCCAACCTCCCTTACCTAGAACGTTTCTTGAAAAACCCTAGCCGCTATATTGCTTTTTGAGTGTGTTTTGGTGTGTTCCAAAGGAAGAATAAGGTGGTGGTGAAGCTTGGAAGCTAAGGCAAGCTTGGATCTAGAAGTCTTGCATCATTCTCCATCTCCAGAGGGTAAAAAGCTCCCACCTTGATGGCTTATTTGATATATCTAGCTTACATGTTGATATTATGAGCTTTTATCCCAAAATAATGACTTTCTTATGCATGACTTACTAGAGGACATCTGGGATGTCCTTTTTGGATATTTTTCCATGTCTAAAGTCATAAAAATATGATCTTGGTCCTATAGTTGTCCCCATGCATGTCATTAAGAGCTTAATTGGTTAAGAGAAGTTAGGGTTTTGTTGTTGGGTTTGATTTAGACATGTAGAACCATAAAGGTGGAAACTTTATGGTTTGGAATGACTTTTGGGGCTAAGGCTGAGTTTTGGACGTTGTGGCTTAATGAATTAAGCCCTTAAGTGGAAGTTGGAAAACCACCACGTACAATGGGCGTAATAGGATTTATGCTGGGCGTACGCCAAGGGAAGCCCCGATCTGGAATGCAAGTACGCAGTGCGTACGAGCCGAGTACGCTGGGCGTACTCGGTCTGGGTTAACTTTCTTGACCATTTGACTTTTGACCATTTGACCTAGTGTGACCCAAATGGGTATTTTGGGTAATTCAGATTATGTTTGAGACTTGGTAATTTTGATGATTAGGTGTCAGATTGAGCTGAGATTCGGAGTCAGGACCTCATGAGCTAGTGTACAAACCGTGAGGTGAGTTTTCCTCACTGTACGTACGGGTCGAAGGCACCAAGCCCGGCCCATAGGATTTGATATCCTGATATGTGATAGTATGTTATCGTGATGTAGTGATCTGTTAGATCGGTATCCTGGTATATAGGATGATGCTATGTTTAGTGATCTGTGGATCTGTATGACTTTATGTAGACTGTTTGTATGATTATCTGTTATATGTGCACATATTTGTTGGTGGTTGAGGCTTTACTGCTATGTACGTGAGCCAATAACAGTGGGGCATTCCAACCCGATGGTTGATTGGGCCCGAGGGTATTCGATCCCGAGGATGACAAGACCCGTTGTAGATTGGCATTCCAACCTGATGGTTGATTAGGCCTGGGGTATTCCAACCTGATGGTTGACTGGACCCATAGTATATTGGCATTCCAACCCGATGGTTGATTGGGCCTGGGGATATTCCAACCCGAGGGTTGATTGGACTCGACATGCTGTTATAGTATATGTTATCTGTTTGTGTGTTGGTACTTTGGGGGATCTCACTAAGCATTGACTTACAGTTTTGGGTTATGTTTCAGGTACTTCGGATAACCGCGGGAAGGCGAAGGCGTGACCGTACACATCCTCTTGTTTATGACTCATGATTTTGGGAGACTCTGATTTTGAAAATGTTTTGAAAACTAAGTTTGTAAACAATTTGTGAAATTGCGTTTGTTTTAAAAAGCTTAAATTTCTTGTGATTTTTGTGGGTGTTATACTATTTAGACACTTGAGGATATGTTGCGGGCTTGTGTCATAGATTTCGGTGGGAGTTGGGATTCCTACCTAGCACTTGCATAGTTTTCCTACAACAACAACTATCACTCCAACATTGGTGCCCCGCCTTTTGAGCTCCTGTATGGTCGGAGATGTCGTACCCCAGTTTGTTGGGGGAAGGTTGGTCATAAAGTCATGGGAAGGACTAAGGTAGTCCTTCAGACCATGAAGCTTATTCTGCAGACAACTCAGAGTTGGCAGAAGAGTTATGCCGACCGGTGCCGATCAGAGTTGGAATTTAAGGTCGGTGATATGGTACTACTGAAGGTCTCGCCCTGGAAGGGTGTGCTACACTTCAGGAAGAGGGGAAAATTGGGTCCTCAGTATATTGGACCGTTCCGTGTGATTGCTAGGGTAGGCCGGGTGGCCTACCTTTTGGATTTGCTGAGTGAGCTAAGCCAGATCCACAACACTTTCCATGTTTCGCAGTTGCGGAAGTGCGTGCTGGACGATGAAGCAGTGGTCCCTTTGGATGATATTCAGATCATGAGCACCTAAATTATATTGAGAGGTCGGTAACAATAATGTAGAGAAAGATGAAGATTCTGCGCAACAAGGAGATACCTTTGGCGAAGAATCAGTGGCAACATCGAAAAGGCTTCGAGTGGACTTAGGAGCCAGAGGCGGAGATGCGGGTGCATTATCCTGAGTTATTCGCGGCAGCCGACTTCGAGGACGATGTCTAGTTCAAGTGGGGGAGAATTGTAATATCCCGATGATAATATATTTTAAATTTTAGCCCTAAGTATGAAAGCATATTTCATTTTGACGCTAGGGTTTGAGGAAGGTTGCAAGAATGTCCCATAGTGGCATTTTGTTAATTTTGGCCATGGATTAGTATGCTGAGTGTACGTTGTGTACGGTAGGCGCACTAGGGTGGACCGTAGTACGCTGGGCGTACACCGCGTACACAGGGCATACATGGTTAAACTTCCAACCCTAATTTTTAGGGTTTTGCTCATATATAAGCATCATTATCTCTCATTTCTCATTCCTTCACCACCCTCCATATGAGAAAAACTACCCCGAGCTAACCCTAAGTGAGAAGAGTGCATCTTGAGCTTATCTTTGTGTTTTGTGGCATTCTGGAAGAAGAAGAAGGTGGTGAGAAGAACTTGGAGCTTGGAAGCAACTTGGATCTGAGATTATCTCCTTGCTAGTAACCTCCAGGAGGTAAAAAGTTCATAACTTGATCACCCTATCTTGTAGATCTATCAATTTCTTCATTTAGGTCACTTTTGGTCCCATATATGGTGGTTCTTGAGCATGTCATGCTCTTACCCAAATAAGTCGTACTTTCAGACCTTATGAGGGGTCTTGAGTCGTAAAAATGTGGTTTTGATGCTTAGTTTGTTCCATGTATGCTATAGAAGGTCTTAAGGCATTAAGATGTTGAGATTTTGTGTATTAAGCACTTAATGGACATGCAAAGTCATAAAGTTGGAAACTTTATGACTCTTAGTGGTATTTTGTCCTTGGATCTGAAAGTTGGACATGAGAGCCTAATGCATTAAGCCATTATTGAGGAAATGGGGTTATGAGCATACGTCATGCGTACCTCAATGTACGCCACGTGTACATGGTCAATTTACCTACTCCGGTCAAGGCTCGAGTATGCCGAGCGTAGGAGCTAAGTACGCCCTGCATACTCGGCTGAGTGGACAAATTTGACTTGTTCTGTTGACTTTGACTTTGAATTTGACCAGGGTTGACCAAGTTTGACGTAAGGGTATTTGTTGAGCCTTGGTCTTTATATGTTGAATAGGTGATATGTAGAGTCGGTATTTGGAGTAGTGTATCGTTCAACTTTTCATCAGACTGTGAGGTGAGTTTTCCTCACTTTACTTATGGGTCGAAGGCACCAAGGCCGACCCATTTGATTGATATCCTTGCTTACCGTATCTTGTTATGATGTAGTTGTTGGAGATAGTGTCTAAGTCCATAACTATATTTGGTATGTACTTGACCCGACCCGGCATGGTCCATTTGGGTTGCACTTCACCCGAATAATTTACGGATAATCTTTTGAGAATAGTATAAGTTATGATTTATTAATATATTATAAGTTCTAATATATTAATATAAAATCATATTATTTAATTAGTGTTGATCTATAATTAATTTAGAATTAATTTAGAGATCAAAAGTATGACTAATTAAATATGGGCTCTTGTATTTATATAGTGTGGGCTAATGCTTATTTGGAATGGGCTAGGCTTGCATGGAAAGTCAATGGATACTCCATGGAGCTTTAACCCATGGATCTCATGGAAATGAAAAGACATGGGTATTAGGGTTTACATGGATGTAACCCTAATCCACCACACTATATAAAGGAGGCTTTGGTTCTTGAAATTGCACTAGTTGATGTGTGTAAACTAAGAGGGCCGATTTCAAGAAGTTTGTGACTATTCTCTCAAGTTTCCAAGTTTGTGGTGATTTGTGACTTCCATTTGAGGCATCAACATTATTGGTGCTAGGCTCTCAAACTCCAAGCAATCAACTACTACTACAAGGTAAGTAATTCTACTAGTTTTATTTGATTCAAGTACCCCATGCCATGCTAGTTAGGATAAGAACCTTGGAAAAATAATTATTTGCATGTATCTTAGTCAAACATAGATCCAAGGTTTCTAGGGTTGCATGTACACCATAGGAGTGTTAGAATGCTCAAAAACCCATCAGTGGTATCAGAGCCTGGTTTGTTTATTTGATACTTGATGCAAAAAAAAAAAAAAACTTGAAAATCGAAGTTTTGTTCAAAAGCTCGTATCAAAATTTCAAGTTTTGTATATGTACTTACGATTCTTGAAATTTTTTGATATGAACATTCATAAACATATGAGTTTAGAAGATCATAGAAATTATGTGCTAATAATTGATTAGATTAATTCTTGATCTTTATGTGTTTTAATGGAGTCCATAACTAGTTCTTAAGTTATGGATAACCAAAAGTCACATTTATAAATAACCATTAAAAGAACACATAGGTTACAAAAAATGAAGAGTCTTCATTTTTAATAACCATTAACTCATAAGTTATGAGAAATGAAAAGTCTTGAAAGTTTACAAAACTTGCCCTCAAGTTTTGGAACATGTAAAGTCAAATTAAAAACTTTAGTTCCAACCCCTAGAATTTTAAAAGTTAAAATTCTATACTTTATAATATTATAAGTTTAATAATATTTATATATGTATAAGATCAAGTCGTCTTACCGCTAGTACGCCTCATTCACGAAGCCGGTCTATAAGGGGGGTATAAGGTTGTTGCCTATAAAATGACAACTTAATGGGTGTCCACTCTCACCCACCGCTTCCTTGATCGGTGGAGGGTCGTTAGCCGAACGGGTAGGACAAGGACGTATAAATTCTCATTAAAAGTATAATGATAATACTAAAGTAACTAAACTTTATTAAATTCCCAATCTTAGTTATTTTAGGAAAATGTGAATAAGGTGCTAATCCATGAAATTACACTTTACACTTTGTTTAAGTCATTAGTGGAGTGTGTGTGGTTAACCGGCACACTAACTTGAACTTAACAAGGTAGGTAAAGGGTGACTTAAATGTTTATCATAGTATCGATGGAGCGTGTGTGGTTAACCGGCACATCGATTGAGGGGTAATACATTAAGGGTACCAAGTAATTTGCATGGTTACTTCACACCTTGTTTTGTGATCCTCGGCATCCTAGTCACAAAACTTGAAGGGCACACTCGAGATTGAAACATGCCATTGAAGAAAGTTCAATGAATCTCAAAGAATCTAGGAGTTTCTAAACCAATTAAAACCTAATTAAATATTTCGTTTTTCATGGTGGAAATTGGTGAATCGTCATTCACCTACCTTCAAATATCTTATAGCTTAGATTACGACATCCCTCTTCTAAGTTATAAAATATTGTGTTGGGTCCTAGCCTTAATATTACGTTTGGGTGTTTTGTTAAGGACTATATCTATATCTAATCTAATCTATTCCCTCTTCTTTTCAGATGTCTTCCAATAACAATGCTTCTGGCTCAAACCCTACTAGCTCCTTCCCTCTCATGAATCTTTGTGGGAGAGTCATCTTTGATGGGTCCAACTTTACAGATTGGATCAGAAACATCAGGATGGTCACTCGGTATGAGAACAAAGAATATGTTCTCGACAAGGAGTTGAAGGTACCCAAGCCAACTGCTACTCCTGAAGAGCTTGCTGAATATGAGGTACATGAAAGAGATGCTACAAAAGTGGCATGCATCATGATGGCCACCATGACAGCCGAGCTCCAAAAGTCCTATGAGGACTATTATCCTTTTGAGATGCACCAGGACTTGATGGACCGCTACCATCAAAGTGCTCGTCAAGAGCGATATGAAATAATCTCCTCCATGATAACAACCCGAATGAAGGATGGTGAACCCATCACGGGCCACATGCAGAAAATGCAAAGGTATGTGGACCGTTTACTGAAGCTGAATGTGAACTTCCCTGAGGAGTTAGCAATAGACATCATTTTGCACTCCTTGCCATCGTGTTATGATCAATTCCGCATGACATATCACATGAACAAGGAAGAAGTCACCCTCAGCAAACTTCAAGGACTCTTGAAGACCGCCGAAAGTGGTCTAAAGGGTAAGTCGGTTGTTACTACTCCTACTCCTACTCCAACTGCGGCCAATGTCTTGGCAATCGGGCATGGCAAAGGGAAGAAGAGAAAGAATCCTTCTAAGGGTACCAAGGGTAAGACCCTTGAAGGCTCCTCTTCAAGCAAAACCAAGAAAGGTTTTGTCACTCCTTCTGCTAACCCTAATGAGGCTGAATGCTTCTATTGCCATGAAAAGTCGCACTGGAAGCGAAACTGCCCAAAGTACCAGCAAGATTTGAAGGATGGGAAAGTAAAACCCAACCATGCAGGTATATACACTATATTGTCTAATAACTCACCTCATTCTAAGTCTTGGGTCCTTGATACAGGTTGTGGTATTCACATATGTTGTGATTTGCAGGGACTAAAAAGAAGTGAGAATGTGGAGCAGGGAAAGATAAACTTGATCATGGGAAACAGGAAAGCTTCACCTGTCACCAAGATAGGAGTTTATTCCTTGGTGCTAAATAGTGGGTTTACATTAGATTTGAATAAATGTTATTATTCGCCAGAAATGGCAAGAAATGTTATTTCCTTTCATGCATTGTATAAACAAGGTTTTACCTTTTATTTTGATAATAATAATGGTAGTATTGATGCTTTCTTTAATAATGTTCTTTATTTTAAAGCATTACCTTGTGATGACGTGTATGAAACTGTATCTGTTGTAGATAATCTAGGAAATAATGTATTGTGTATTAACTCTTCCACTAGCTTAGATAAAGAATCCTTATGGCATTGTCGTCTTGGACATGTAAGCAAGAAACGCATAGGCCAACTCCAAAAGGATGGAGTCTTGGAGTCATTTGACCTAAAGTCAGATGATAGTTGTGAATCTTGTTTGCTTGGTAAAATGACAAAGTCACCTTTTATTGGCACTTGTGCTAGGGGTGAATGTTTGTTGGACCTCAAAGACACGGATGTGTGTGGACCCTTCAGAACCGCCACAAGAGATGCTAATCGGTTCTATGTGACTTTTACTGATGATTTTAGTAGATATGGATATGTCTACCTAATCAAGCATAAGTCAGAAACCTTTGAGAAATTCAAAGAGTTTAAGCAAGAAGTGGAGAATCAGTTGGGCAGGAACATTAAGATGCTTCGATCCGATCGTGGTGGTGAGTATCTTAGTACTGAGTTCCTTGACTATCTTAAGGAATGTGGGATTGTCTCACAATTGACACCTCCTAGGACACCACAGTTGAATGGTGTAGCTGAGAGGCGCAATCAGACCTTGTTGGACATGGTTCGTTCCATGATGAGTCGAGCTTTGCTACCAATCTCATTTTGGGGGTATGCCTTAGAGACTGCCGCCCATATCCTTAATCTAGTCCCTACAAAGAAGGTTGCCAAAACACCTCACGAGGTGTGGACTGGAAAAGTTCCCAATCTAGACCACATCAAGATTTGGGGTTGCGAGGCTTTCGTGAGACGCGAGACTCACGATAAGCTCGAACCCCAAAGCGAAAGGTGTATTTTCATCGGCTACCCACAGAAATTATTTGGTTACATCTTCTACAGACCCAGTGATAATGTGGTCTTTGTAGCAAGAAGAGGATTCTTTCGAGAGAGAGAATTCATGAGCCAAGGAGACAGTGGGAGGCAAATTGACCTTGAGGAAATTCAAGAGTCAAGTGGTGAAGGAACCTCAAACCCTAGCCCTCAACCTGAGGAGGAAACTCCTGTTGTGCCGACTGAAGAATCTATACCTCTGAGGCGTTCCACCAGAGTTAGGAATGCACCTGAGCATTATTATGGTTTTCATATTACTGCAGAAGGTGAGACACTTATCAGTGATAACACACTGGTAAATCTGGATGAGCCTAATAGCTACACGGAAGCCATGGCAGGCCCTGAGGCTGCTAAATGGAAAGAGGCTATGGTTAGCGAGATACAGTCCATGTATGACAATCAAGTTTGGAACTTGGTTGACAATGTACCTGATCGTAAGATAGTTGGGTGCAAATGGATCTTCAAGAAGAAGACCGACATGGATGGTAATGTACACACTTATAAGGCACGACTGGTTGCAAAGGGTTATTCTCAAACTCCGGGAGTTGATTATGATGAGACCTTTTCACCAGTGGCCAAGATTAAGTCTATTAGGGTTCTGTTAGCCATTGCTGCATTTCATGATTATGAAATATGGCAAATGAATGTCAAAACCGCTTTCCTTAATGGAAAGTTGGCTGAAGATATTTACATGGTTCAACCAGAGGGTTTTGTCAGTACAGAGTACCCCAGTAGAGTGTGTAAGCTCGAGAAATCCATTTATGGATTAAAACAGACACCTCGCAGATGGAATCTTTGCTTTGATGAGAAAGTCAAAGAATTTGGCTTTTCAAGGAGTGAAGATGAATCTTGTGTCTATATCAAGGCTAGTGGGAGTATAGTCAGCTTTTTGGTACTGTATGTGGATGATATACTACTCATACGAAATGACATCCCAACCCTGCAGGAAGTAAAGTCCTGGCTTGGGAAGTGTTTCGCTATGAAGGACCTTGGAGAAGCTGCCTATATCCTAGGGATAAGGATTTTGAGAAACAGGAGTAAAAGACTAATTGGACTTAGTCAAAGCACCTATGTGGACAAAGTGTTGAAAAGGTTCAACATGCATAACTCCAAGAAAGGAGAGTTACCTATCCAGAGTAACGCCAGATTGAGTAAGACACAAAGCCCTAGTACTGAGGCTGAGATAGCAGAAATGAGTCGAATACCTTATGCTTCAGCTGTAGGATCGATCATGTATGCTATGACGTGTACTCGACCTAATGTAGCCTTTGCTTTGAGCATGGTTAGCAGGTATCAGGGGAACCCTGGCAAGGCACACTGGACTGCGGTAAAGAATATCCTCAAGTACCTACGGAGGACTAAGGACTGGGTCCTTACCCTCGGTGGCAGTGAGGACTTGAGAGTTGTAGGGTACAGTGATGCTAGCTTTCAGACTGACAGGGATAATTTACGCTCTCAGTCGGGCTGGGTCTTTACTCTAAACGGAGGGGCAATTACTTGGAAAAGTTCCAAGCAGGAGATAGTGGCTGATTCCACTTGTGAATCAGAGTATATAGCAGCAAGCGAGGCAGCAAAGGAGGCTATATGGCTAAAGAACTTCATCGGAGACCTTGGAGTTGTACCAGCTATAAAGGAGCCAATGGAGATTTTCTGTGACAGCAATAGTGCGGTTGCCTTAGCCAAGGAACCAAGAGATCATGGGAGATCCAGACACATTGACAGAAAATATCACTTCATCAGACATCGAATAGAAGAAGGAATCCTCGTGGCAAAGAGGGTATCATCGGATGAGAACCCAGCAGATCCCCTCACGAAGGGACTGACTTGGGCTAAGCATCTCCAGCATGCTCGGAGCATAGGGCTGAAGGATGATATTAGTTTTAGTAGTTAGATAATCTTGAAATTTGTAAAATGTAATTGACATTTGATGATAAATAAAAGCTGTTATTTATGAGTAAAGTGTTGCTATCTCTTGTCAATCGTTTACTATTATTTCTTTTTGCATGTTTTGACTTCCAGAATAATTATGTTATGGTTTATATCATATTATTCAAACTCTCCACAGTCGGTCATATGTTGGCAGTAGATATGAATCAAGACTGTCATGGGTTGGATTGTAGAGGTCTAAGATGTTAGACAAAGCGGGGCTACAACACTCATGAGTGCTCATAAGTTCTGAGTATTGGATTCAACCCACGCTCACTTGTATCACTTCATGGAATTTATCTCGAGTGATCGTGAGACTGTAATATCATATAAGTCTTCAAACCTAGAGATATGATTTATTGCCTATGAGTTGGTTATGCATTGATTGCACGAAAACGCATTGGTAACTCGATGTTATAAACCGTGCCTTTGTGTGTAGTTCAACAAGTAGTAGAGCAAACATATGAGTCGAAGTTTATCTGTTCCTTCTAGGATTAGAAGCGATATCTGGGCCCCTCGATGATTTTGTTTTGACCTTATGTACCGGGCCCGGTCAGAACTAAATTGATGTGTTCAGTTAAGTTCTATGTCAAACAAATCAGAAATCGGGAAACAAATGCTGGACAATAAGCAAGACCATGTTCCATGTATTTGCCCGGCTGATATCTAGAACAGAGGATTATATGATCACTTATCTAAAATGGCGCTTCATAGTTCAACAGAGTTTAAAGAGCTACGATTGCTGATCGGTTCCTGAAGTCATACTTGCAACTATAGTTATTAGACTTATCCAAGTGGGAGACTGTTGGATATAGTGTCTAAGTCCATAATTATATTTGGTATGTACTTGACCCGACCCGACATGGTCCATTTGGGTTGCACTTCACCCGAACAATTTACGGATAATCGTTTGAGAATAGTATAAGTTATGATTTATTAATATATTATAAGTTCTAATATATTAATATAAAATCATATTATTTAATTAGTGTTGATCTATAATTAATTTAGAATTAATTTAGAGATCAAAAGTATGACTAATTAAATATGGGCTCTTGTATTTATATAGTGTGGGCTAATGCTTATTTGGAATGGGCTAGGCTTACATGGAAAGTCCATGGATACTCCATGGAGCTTTAACCCATGGATCTCATAGAAATGAAAAGACATGGGTATTAGGGTTTACATGGATGTAACCCTAATCCACCACACTATATAAAGGAGGCTTTGGTTCTTGAAATTGCACTAGTTGATGTGTGTAAACTAAGAGGGCCGATTTCAAGAAGTTTGTGACTATTCTCTCAAGTTTCCAAGTTTGTGGTGATTTGTGACTTCCATTTGAGGCATCCACATTATTGGTGCTAGGCTCTCAAACTCCAAGCAATCAACTACTACTACAAGGTAAGTAATTCTACTAGTTTTATTTGATTCAAGTACCCCATGCCATGCTAGTTAGGATAAGAACCTTGGAAAAATAATTATTTGCATGTATCTTAGTCAAACATAGATCCAAGGTTTCTAGGGTTACATGTACACCATAGGAGTGTTAGAATGCTCCAAAACCCATCAGTAGTGATCAGTTGGATCTGTATCCTGGTATATAGGATGTTGCTATGCTGTAGTGATCTGTTAGATCTGTATCCTGATATATAGGATGTTGCTATGCTGTAGTGATCTGTTAGATCTGTATGACTACCTGTACCTACTAGCTGTTGATTGTTATGGTGTATGTTGACATGTGATGTTATACTGGGTTGAGGCAGACCAACTAGGACTGAAGTCCAAGACACCCATGACGGTCCGGATAGACTGAAGGCCCGCGAGGCAGACCAGTCAGGCCGAAGGCCTAGAGAGCAGTCCGGATAAACTGAAGGCCCAGTGAGGCGGTCCAATCATGCTGAAGGCTCTGTATGCATGTTGTTGTTTCATATATTTATGTGGTGGTACTTTTGGGGAACTCACTAAGCGTTGGCTTACAGTTTTAGTTTTGTTTCAAGTATTCCGAGGACCGTGGCAAGGCGAAGGCGTGACGGTACACATACTTGGTTTTTTGTTGTTGATATTGGGAGACTCTGATTTTTAATAATGATTTTGGAAATAATGGTTATGTAAACACTTATTTGTAGTAAATGGGTTGTTTTGAAAAGTTTAAATTTGTTGTGATTTTTGAGATGTTGGAGCAACAATGCATGGATCCTAGTGCCTCGTCCTTCCAATTTAAATGTCATCGGGTCCAAGTGGGTGTTCCATACAAAATACAAATCTGACAGGCATGTTGATCATTTTAAAGCACGTTTAGTTGCTTTGGGGTTCAGTTAAATTCCAAGACTTGATTAATCTTACACCTTAAGTCCTATGGTGAAAGCAACAACAATCTGTATAGTTCTTTCACTAGCTGTCATAAATTAATGGCGTCTACATCAATTAGATGCTAAAAATTCTTTTCTACACATATAATTGACTAAGATTGTCTTCATGGAACAACTGCCCGAATTCATTGACTCTCATTGCCCCAATCACATTTACAAGCTTCAAAAAGCCCTCTATAGTCTAAAGCAAGCGTTGTGGGCATGGTTTCTTCGACTAAGCACCTTTCTTCTCCGCAATGGATTCACTTGCAGCTATGCTGTCCCTTCTATTTTTGTCTTCAAGAAAGACTCTTGTATTTTGCATCTCTTAGTCTGTGTAGATGATCTTATTCTTACAGGAAATCAAGAACAAGTCATTTCATCCTTCATTTCTCGTCACCATAACGAGTTTGCTAGGATCTTGGCAATCTTAATTACTTTCTGGGCTGGAAGTTACATACACCGATGATGGGTTATTCTTATGTTAATCAAAATACGTCAATGGTATTTTTGATAAAACGGGTCTTCTTGAGGCTAAGCCGGTTTACACACCTCTTAACATCAATGAATCTTCACCACAAGTGGTTCACCATTTCACGACATCACCTTGTATCACTCACTTGTGGGTGCACTTCAATATCTTACTATCACTCAATGAGAGATTTCATATGCGGTGAATCAAGTCAGCCATATTCTTCAAGAACCAACAGTTCTGCATTTTCAAGCCATTAAACGGATTCTACGCTATATTAAAGGCACGATCTCCTTTGGTCTTCACTAACGACGTGCCTATACTATTCTCTTAGGCTATTGTGATGTTGATTGGTCTTGCTGTCTTGAAACTAGACGATCCACCTATAGCTATTCATTTTTTCTTGGTGGAATTATTGTCTCTTGGAGTGCCAAGAAGAAGCCTGCAGTTTATCGTTCTAGTTGCGAGACTGAATATCGTGTCATGGCTAACACCGTAGCAGAAATTGTTTGGATCACTGATCTGCTTCTTAAACTACATGCTTTGCCGCCCGATCATGCAACTCTCCTATGTGAAAACCGTATCGCATTATTTCTGACACAAACTACTATGTCACACAAACGAGCACAGCACATCGATTTGGACTGTCATTTTATTCGGGAATTAGTTTCCACTGGAAAATTATACACCAATTTCGTTCAACCAAGCTTTAAGTGGCATACATTTTCACCAAGAGCCTCTCCCATTCTCAGTTTGAATTCTTCCACTCCATACTGAAACTTGGTCAAACATCGTCTCGCTTGAGGGGGGTATTAGCTGTATCAAATCTTGATTTAAGAATGTTATTGCTGACATTAATGACAGATTTAATTAGTTTTCATAAAAAGAGAATTATAATTATGGATATCATTTAATATACATATAATTATGGAAACCATTTAATATCTGTATTTATTTAATTAAATAATTATTTAATTTACAAAATTCCTATTGGTGCATTCTAGCACACAATAAATGTAAGAAACAAAATAACCTAGCCCTATATATATATATATATATATATATATATATATATATATATATATATATATATATATATATTCCAACAACATCAAAAAGCATACTAAGTCAAAACATATTTAAATCAAGGTTTTGGTTGTTAAAAAATAGTGTAAATGAACAAATATAAATAAAACACATCTATAGAAACTCCATGATAAGGAATCGATTCATGAAGGGATTGCCTCCCAATGTCTTTCATGAGCATACTATACATATTGCTGTGATAATTTGTTTTAGTGGGAGTTTTGTTGGTGTTTTATGTTTTATTTAAGAACAATTAGGTTTTTCTATACAAGCTTAGGATTCTGTTTATTCTATTATTGTTTTCACTATTTTGAAGTTTGATCTCACTTCAAGTTAAGGAGGAACTCGTGCGCAATCTATTTTGATTTAAAAAACCACACATTCATGTTTAATCTTTGTCGTTTTATTATACTTCTATATGTGACCATTGGTGGGTTTAGTTACGTAAATTGTAACGAATACACTTTGATCGTATACTATTGTGATTAATGGACGTGATTGTTTAAGGGTACCAGTGTTATGATACCACATATATATATATATATATATATATATATATATATATATATATATATATATATATATATATATTGAAAGATCTAGTGTGCTCAAGAGTCATATTAAAATGATATTGCTAAATAACATATGATACTAAGGGTCATACTAATAACAACTTGATACAATTGATTATTTATTAGAAATTGATTTTAATAAATATTCATAAACTCTTATAATAAATTGGGAAAATATTTATTTCATGGAAATAATTATTTTACAATACAAGTAACACATTATTTCATAAGGTATGAATTAATAAGTTATGCAAACTTTTTGGAGTAGTTGAAACATTTTGTCTTTTAGCAAAAGACAAAGTTTATATTTTATAATTTAGGTTTTATAAAATATATGCTATCCATTACATATATATATATATATATATATATATATATATGTGTGTGTGTGTGTGTGTGTGTGTGTGTTCAAAACTCTTTTAGTTAAGAGAGTTATGGTCTTTTGATTTGTTTATTAAAACGAAATGGGTAAGGTGTAAGCATGGGGAGACAAGTAGCCTTAGGTGCATGAAGTGCTTAATGGGTTAAGGACTTGTGGGTAATATTCTTGCTTTATGAAGGCTTGAGAGGTTTTCATTTGCCACACACTCTCTTGCATCATTATTGGCCGAAAATCCTCTGAACCCTCTCACTCTCTTACCTTCTTGCAAGTATTGAAAAGTTAGAAGTTACTTACATTCTCTCTTTAAGTCATACCTTTGTTTTGACTTAAAGCTTAAGAGTTGTAACTAGCATTATATCAAAATGATCAATTGTTGGTGTCCTAAAGTTCATCCATCTTCTTCAACATTCAAGCCTCCCCTAGAAGACCCAAATTTCATCAAAGGTTGTTGTTTTTTTCTTCTTTCTATGGTTGTGCTTTAAATCTTTCTACTATTTGCAAGATGATCCCTGGTGGGTGATAAAATGTTTATATTATTTATAAAACTCAAGTCTTCCGTTTGCCATTATTTGTAGTTTTTGAAACTAGTTTTTAAATAAAACCCAACATATATATATATATATATATATATATATATATATATATATACACATATATATATATATATATATATATATATATATATATATATTAAGAACAATTAGGTTTTTCTAT